>NW_015387007.1:36991-143772 GCF_001527695.2 Protobothrops mucrosquamatus | reverse complement strand
GAGACGGAGACTCCACACCCACCCTAGGGTCAGCTAGACCATTTGTGTTAGGGTGCTGAGAGCCAATGCCTCGTCAATCTTCAAACGCTTCGCCCTCGTTAAGACTGGATTACCGGTAGGAGGGGGCGTGACAAGTTTTGGATACTTGGTCTCAAGAGCAGGCAGACTAAGGAAACCCATTGGTGGAGTCTCCGTCTCCTGTACTGGAGAATGGAAGTATTTTGGGAAGCCCTCAATTGTATAACTGTAGATATATTAAAGGCATTTTCCTAAAAGACTACATTCCTAACAAAGGGATAATCCTGTATACGGAATTACATTTTTAAGGGACTATTTTAACAACCTCTTGTGCTAAATATACCTTCTTCTAGAAATCACAATTAGCCATTTTTATTCATGCCATGGTCACATGATAATACATTGTACATAAGATTGCCTTTAAGCATGTATGGAAATTTCAATTGATCCAAAATGCAATCACCAACTCTTTGGCCAGCATGTAAAATGGAGTATACACATCCAATTTTGTACATTTTTACAGTATGTGTTTGTCTTTTTAAGGATTAGCTTAAGGCTACTAGTTGCTTAAGACCAGGAGAAATGAGCTTGTTGAGGCAAATCAATCTGTTCTCTATAATATTATAATGAAGAAATATAACAATGGCAGGCATTGAGGGAATGCATGTGGGTTACCGTAGTAACTTGCATTCAAGAAGACAATTGCTACCTATGAAACATGGAAATATAGTGAGTAATAACTGTATTATTGTTGGAAAAGGATATTTCAATGAATTTGTCCACTACATTTGTTTATGTAAGAATATGCTATTGCCAATTAAGAAGCACACTATTTATCAAACAAGCGGAAATATTTTGAGCAGCCCTAAAAGTTTATTTTTGAAAACTATATAGCATATACCAGTGATGGCGAACCTTTTAGAGACCGAGTGCCCAAACTGCAACCCAAAACTCACTTATGTATCGTCAGGTGCTGGGTGGGTGTGGCCCATTGGGTGGGCGTGGCTTCGGTGGTAATGGCAGATTGGGTGGGACTAAAAAGTTCAATCAATGAATTCCAACTTTGCGAGATCTTTTTTTTTCCTGTGAGAAGTTGAAATTGGATTGATTGATTGAACCTTTTTTTTTTTTTTGCACAAGGCGGCGGAGGCCTAAAGTGAAAAGGTTTTATAAAACCCAGCTGAAGGCCTAGGACTGGGGCAATGATGCCCGTGCCCACAGAGAGGACTCTGTGTGCCACCTGTGGCACGTGTGCCATAGGTTTGCCACCACGGGCATACCATAGTTTTTGTTATGGTGAAGTAATGACACCCCAAAATATCAAGAGATACCAGCTTCAAATGCATGTCAAACACTCTTATTATTTGTTTTGCCTTAATATTGTAACTGATCTTGTGAATAATACTAGTATGTTAGATTTTGGAATCCTGTACATCATTTCTTAACTCTTAAGAATTTCTTTCACATAGATACTGAAGAAAAATTAATATGGAAACAATAGGCGAGAATTAACTGTGATGCAGAAAACAGGTGCAAACATGAAAGGGGTGAAAATCTCAGGAGGAATACTGCACTGTAAGTGCTAAAACATGTGAATTTAGCAGATTTAGCATCACCGCATGTGTAAAACAAAACTGATTTACATACAATTTAAATAGGGAAAAAACCCAGTGTGTGCTTGTATGAGCAACACTTAAGGATAGAATCATTTTAAAATGTGGAACAATTGTCTCATTATCCTAGAAAAAAAAATGCATCTGCTTCGCAACTACTGTTGTTCATTCACTTTCACAAAAAGAAAAGTTTGGATGGTTGGACTGAGAGATGCTCTCTTTCTGAGGGGATACATCACTTTCTCTTCCAGGTCAACAGGTGCTGAAGAGGTGCTTATCACACCTGAAATACAACTGCTCACACTCACCAGCTACCCAAAAGCACCAGAAAGGGCAGGGATCCAGCCTCAGATAGCTAAAGTCATGCTTGAATTGAATGGAATATTTCATTTGGTCAAGTGTGATTAGACACACAAAGAATTTATCTCCAGTACAGAAGCACTCAGTGTACTTGCAAGGAAACAGAGAAAATAATAATATAATAATACCAATAAAAGGGGAAATAAAGAAGATAATAAAAAGAATGAATAATAATACTACAGCCATATTCTATGGGTAAATATACATATTCATTAGACAGAACTGCAAGAATTAGGTGTTCAGTAGAGTGACGGCACAAGGGAAACAGTGTCCTTGTATCTAGTTGTCTCGGCATGCAATACCCTACAGTGCCATTCCGAGGAAAGGAGTTGAAACAGTTTGTGTCTAGGTTGTGAGGGGTTTGCAGATATTTTCTCAGCCCTCCTTCTGATCTGCCCAACATACAGGTTTTCTATGGAAGGCAGTTATTTGAAACTATTCTTTCTGCAGTCTTGACTAGCCATTGGAGTCTGCACCTGTCATGTTTGGTTGCTGTGCAAACCAGACAGTTATAGAAATACAAATGACAGACTTAATAAATTCCTCTGTAAAACTGTATCAGCAACTCCTGGGGCAAGTCTGAACTTCTTGAGTTGATGCAGGAAGAACATTCTTTGTTGTGCCTTTTTAATGAGGGTTCTGATGTTAAGTGTCCATTTCAAGTCTTAGAGGATTATAGAACCAAGGTGAATCTAGTAAGAGGGGGTAAAAATTATCTTACTTTATTCCTTGAAGCTTATCTTCTTCTGTGAAATCCACAATTCAAAACAAAATCCTGGTATCCTCACAGAAATTGAATTGAATGGAATATTCAATTCATTTCACCACCTCCTCAGACAATGTTCATGTGAATAGAAGCAAATTTTCCGGCAAAATCTTAACAGATCCTTCATAGCATCTGCAGAGAGATTATCCTATCCACCCATTTCTACAAAAGGTGAATTACTGAACTAAGCTGCTGGACAACATTCTGCTGATGTAATAGGGCAGAGAACTATTGCTGTTTCGCAGCCATTACAACCAGACAATCTATCTTAGAATGGGTTCTTACCTATGAATTATGGATCACCTGCTCTGGAAAGCAAAAACAGAATCCATATCAATTGTTCATTAAAATCTAACATGAATTAAGATAACATAAACTACATCATTGATGCATTTTATAATGCAACCAACTAGGTTTTTTTTTATTCTCTCCTGAATGTAGTATAATATACATGTGTGATTCTGAGGACACAATGAAATCCTTGATTCAGTACTCTGATTTGCAGATACACATACACTTTTAAAAGTCAGATATGGTAGTGTAATCTGCATATGCCAGAGGATTAGTAATAAAAATCCTTTCAATATAGGAACATGACAATAAGCAAAATGTGGATTAACCAATTCTGATAGCATTCCTGATCACTGAATGCTGCAGTCCTTATCTTGTATCTGCTTTATTGCTAAAGTGAAGGGTGATATGTTTGTATGTGTGGGGGGAACTAAATAAGTGGGACTAAACATTGCTAGGTTCTGGACACAGTTTAAAAGTGACCTGACAAGCCAGATCAGCCATCTGGTTGGGCTTGTTTGTTTTTGTTGTCATCTAAGTGGTTGAATGGAGGCGCCCTCTAATTGCTGCTATTGTACCAACATCCTGGCTTCCCTGCTTTAACTGCTCGATTCTGTGGCCTAGTTGCAGGTGACGTTTCCCAGACTGGGAATACTGGGAGACTTTAAGATACTTCCTCTGGCTGTGTGATCAGAGGCATCGTGAAGGTTCATGGTACCACAGCAACCATGGACTTCATCCAAGTCATCAAAGGCTGAACACAGAGCATTTAGATCTCTTTTTGTCTTGGAGCAGTGGTAATGTGAGAGGTGCTAACATCAGCCCTTGTCACATTACCTTACAGCAGTGTTTCTCAACCTTGACAATTTTAAGGCATGTGGACTTCAACTCCCAGAATTCCACAGCCAGCAATGCTGGCTGTGGAATTCTGGGAGTTGAAGTCCACATGCCTTAAAATTGTTAAGGTTGAGAAACACTGCCTTACAGTTTTCCTACAGTTTCTCCCTGCCACAGGGAGGTAGGACTCATTTGACTGGTCCACCCTTAGTATCTGTTGGGTTTCAGAAGTTTTTCTGAGGTTCTGATGCACTGTTTGGCTAAGGCCTTCATCGTCACTTGGATTGAGAGTATGAAAATAGCCTAGGATTGGATTGTTCTTATATGGCTTCTCCCTATTTCTGGATTCTGTAGACTCTCTTGGTTTTCAGAATAAGTCCAGGAAATCAAATACCTAAGAACACCTAATGCCCTGCTGGAGCAAGGTGAAGAATGAATCTAGCCAAAAACAGGTAACAGTCTAAATAAAGGATTACTATATGCTGATAAGAGCAGCAAAGAGCAGAGTATGGTTACAGCATGAGAGCCATGGGGACGCATCGGTTAGAATGCAGTATTGCAGGCTAACTCACTGCTCACTCCAGGAGTTCGATCCTGACTGGCTCTAGATTGACTCAGCTTTCCATCCTTCTGAGATTGATAAAATGAGGACCCAGATTGTTGGGGGCAATATTTCTGACTCTGTAAACCGCTTAGAGAGGGCAGTAAAGCACTGTGAAGAGGTATGTAAGTCTAAGTGCTATTGCTATTGTTATGAGAAGAAAAGGCCTTACATAACCCCCCTTTCTCTATTATGCCAACTTTGTGCAAGGAAATAGAAAGGAAATTCATTACGAGAACACATATAACACACGGAACACACAGTCATAACAGCAACACTTAATGCCCCCAAAACATTCCCTTTTTAAAATTAGGTTTTGGGTACAGGAAAAATCCAGTTTAAACTATCATCAAGCCCCTATAGGTGAAATAAATTAGATGGACAAACATATGGGCACTTTGAGTAACACAACCTGTATGTTCCTCAAGTGGGTTTATAAATTGATCCATTCTGCCTTTAGAAAAAATAAGTCTATGGCTAAATCTGCCAGCAAGAAAAATTCCCTTCTCTTTGAGATTACATAGAACTTTTTCTCTTTTGAATTTTTCTTTGATGAAGCAGCTAACTATAAGGAAGAAAAGAAGACTAAACCCTGTCCCCAAATTGAAATTGTCGAGGATGCAAGAGGGAATCAAATCCACTGGTATTTTAGGTAGGGTCAATAACTAAGCAAAGTGGTTTTAGGGTTAAGTTTTAACTTAATCCTAACCATGCTTTTTAAGTTTTTAGAAGATATGGTTCCCATCTTCAAAAAAAGGGAAAAAAAGAAATCCAGGAAACTATAGACCAATCAGGGATGGAGGCTAAAACATAGGAAGAATTGTTGCAGGAATCGGATATGTCTAGTCTAGTGAAAAGGGGCGACATGATATTTGAGGGGCGGTCACAAAGAAGAGGCAGTCAACCTCTTTTTGAAAGCACCACAAAGCAAGACAAGAAATGGTTAGAAACTAACCCAGGAGAGAAGCAACCTAGTACTAATTTTCCTGATAGTGAGAATAATCAACCAGCGGAATGGTTTGCATTCAGAAGGGGTATTTAGTAAAAATGTCTCCCCTAATCAGGAAAGTAAGAAACAGCCCATTTACTGTACTCCATAAATACATTTTTTTCCCCAGACCTAAAAAATATAGCCTATAACAACATGCGTTTTTAATGGGCTTAAATTACATTTTTTGTTGTGATTACTTTCTGCTGGATAATCTTTTAAGTAATGAAACTGAGCAAATGTGACTATAACTCAAGGGTAGTTCATACCAGAACACTGATTCAACTTTGGTACTCTTGCTCATTGGCAGCACTGTTATATGGACAAATCTAAGACAAACCAGGAAGCCACATTTTAACCAAACACATTATGCAAATCCTGTCACCACCACTTAATACAATTGCCTTGTTCACACAACACATTTCTTTGGTTTTATTTAGCTACTGTATTTTATTAACTATAGTTATACTGTTCGGTGTATTATTAACACAACCATTGGTTGGATTCATAAATCACATTAATCCTTATTAAGGTTTCTTCGATTTTTGCATGAACTGTATGAACTTAGGCATTGTAGCTTATGGTGTAGACCAGGGGTGACAAACTGCCGGCCCATGGGCCGGATGCATCATAGCGAAACCGCGCCCACCCCATTGCTGGCAATGGCAAAAAAGTCACGATACGTCGCGACACATCACATGACGTTGCGAGTTTGACACCCCTGGTGTAGACTATCTTTAGTAAAATATATGTAAGCAAATAATGGCTTAGCATTTGAGACTAGAACCAATTTTGGTTTATGACAGTAGCAGATGATTTACTGCCCATAGACACCAATGTGCTTGTGAGTATGTGCTCTTGGAGTCATCAGATTCTAGGCCTCAGTTACTTAAATCTACTTTTTGGTAACTGGATGACTTGTAACTGGCCACTTCATTGGACAGCCAATATCTAAGGACACCCAAAACATTCTCTCCAACTTCTAAATCTGTCCAGTGATATGAAATGGTTGGGTACCTTTGTTAATTAATCTCCATCAACCAGGTCTCTTTCCAATGTGTCCGGACAAGAAGTTCCAGCACTCCCTCCCTGAAAAAGTCAGTTATGGTCTCAACATATATAGAATGCACAAGTTGGGAAGAGGCCAAGGAAAACATGCCGTACTAGAGTTAGTATGTCATATCACACTGTATATAATTATTTTAAAAGGAAGAAATAGACATTTTCTTCATAACATGATGCCTTTCAGCTACCCAAAGAAATGCTCTGTCTCTTATACTGCTTGATAGTTTAAATTTCATTGTAGAATTGTGGCTAGAGAAGAACATATTGACATAATTTGACATTAACTTTGGCTAGGTGGGGATAGATAGTATATTCTCTTCCAAATCACCTTACCAAATATAGCAGCAACCACACCACTCTCCCTGTACTTAAAAAGCTACAAAGAAATGTGTGTACTCAGATTATGGCTGAAGCAACAGCAGAGGAGGAAAGGAAAAAGAAAGTTAGCATTAAAGCTATTTTCCTGGAACTTTGGGAAACCATCGTCACTGAAACATATCTCTGCTTTGTTTCCTTAGAAAATCTGCTTCTGAATTCAGTGGGCAGTGGGCAAATGACAATGACAATGTTTCTAATGGTCCAGTTCATTTCCTTAAACATACAGACACACATACACAAACTATAAATAAATAAACTAGCCATAATTAAATAACACAAAGTACTTCAAGATACACATTATGAAAAAATGGTGGAAAGTGGAACGATAGACAGACATAGGACTATAACCAGTACAATAAGGTCACATAAATATTTCTTCAAAATCAGCAAAGGCATTTTGTCAGAGTAGAAGAATGATAACACTCACATACTTATATGATTTTATATTAGAAATTGGTGTGAGTGTATGAAAGGATTTTATCCATATCCTAGATTTGCAGGCCAGAACATAAGAAACCTAAAAACTAATTAGCTTGATTTGGAAATTATTTTGGCAAATTGTACTAAAGATGTGTAACACTGCAATGGGTTTCTTTACATTCGTTCATATCCTATGGATTTTCTGTTAATAATAACAGGCTCTTGTGAGGTATTGTGTGTCTGTTCTACGAATTTCAAAAAATAAAAAAATAGGAACTATCAGTCACATTTATTCTAAAGTTGAAGCAAGTCTATTCAGTTAAAAAATCCTCTTAAAACAAGGTGCATTGCAGGCTAAAACATCAACTGATTTATAAATGCAGTTACTGACTTTGCTATTGGAAAAAATAAAATCAAAACTGAAAATATTATTTTGATTAATACCCATGAAATCAATTTAAAATATGGGCTACCTGGCATTTAATATGAAAAAGTAACTTTGCTATACTCAGTATGTGTTTTCACATCACTGATTACTTACATTATAAATGTTTTAAACAGCTGTTATACACAAACATAGAGACACGATGCTATCCATACACTAGAGAGAATTACAATTATGCTGTATTTGATAGGCAACCTTTTCAATTGTTTTGCAATTAACTGAATGACTTCCCAATCTGCAAAATATAGTGCTGTTAATGTGAAATTCCATTTGAACAGTCTTCACTGATCACAATATATTTCACAGGCGAATGTTTCATTAAGCAATTCACATCTGAACATCACAAAAATCAATGCCGTGCCAAAACATGCGGAAATAACTTTGACACAAAATACCATGACAGTATAGCTGCACACTGAGCACTACAATATTGAAAAGGAACAAGAAATGGTCCACGTGACAGAGAAAAACTAAACAAAGGGGGGAACGTCACTCACCTAAATGTACTGATCCACACTCATAGTATGGTGGTTGAAAACAATGGATTGCAAACCCCAATTTCCTCTTCTACTTTTGACTGTCATAAAAAACAGAAGACTAGCTTTGCTTGCACTGCTGTCTCTCCTATGCAGCTAATCCAGGCTGAGTGTTCCTCATTTGAAAGGAGAAAAAGACTACCGTACTGTGGAAGGGGGATGGAGGGGAGACGGAGAGGGGGAGAGTGAGAATGAGAGAGAGAGAGTGCAGCAGCAGCAGTTACCAGCTTGTGCTCAATCAGTAGCTGCTCTGACTCACTCTGCTGCCAGCAGAAGCATCAGGAGTTCTGTTTCCCTGGTAAAGTTACAGTACAGAGAAGAAAGAATGTGTGTGTGTGTGGAGTGTGAGGCTGTTGCACAGTCTGACTCCAGCATCATCTGTGCTGAGAGTTCAAGGATCAGTGAAACAGCTGTTTGTCAGAGACTTAACTAGCTACTGTACGGTGAGAAGATCTTTTCCTTATCCCTTCATTTGATCACTCTGACATTCTTGTTTCCTCTACAAATATTTAGGTAATGCGAGTCGCCCATAACTTACTGGAGCCTGGAGTTTATTTTTTACACAGTGCTAGAGGCGATGCCACAGAAAGCCACCAAGTTTCATTTCCAACATAAGCAGAGTTACAGCAGTTATCCCAAACCAATTTTTTGTGTCTCATGGTGTCTGAGTTGGGGTGATGGTCATGGTGTTGAACTTTGTGGTGGAAGCACAATGTTGAGCATGCATCAAATTTATCTTCGGATGCAATTCCCCCAAAATGCATAGCAGTTTAATTCAATCGATGGATTAAAATATGTTTAAGCTACAAAAAGTGTACTCCACAACAACCTGTTTGTCTGGCTCTGCCAACTGGCATGAGGCTATCTAAGTGATACTCAGAACTTATTCCAAAGAAACTAAGATACAAAAGCACTAAAGCATTGATCAGAAAACCAATGACTACCTCATTCATTCCATCCATTTTAAATATGTCAAAAGGTTAATGGTACACATTTTTGACCCCACAGTAATAAGAGTTTTTATGTATATATGTATGTATGTAGTGTCCTGCCTGACCACATTATCTGACTACAGAAATGCTCAACACTATTTTACTAGTAGTAAAGATTAATATTCCCTTTCCTCCAGCAACATCCTGCCATTATAAATCTCCTGTTTGCTCATGAAAAGATCCTAATCCTAAATTTCTAAGCATCATTTGCATTAGAAAAAAGAAGTTAAAGGCGGCTTGCTTTATCCAATAACTATATGCAACCATACTACCAGAATTTTGGCTGATCTGACAAGAAAATAGATCCCATTTTTTAATTTGTTATTTGAGTACCTTATCTTATACATCTGCGCTGTAAATTCTACAATGTGCATAAACTTTTCATGAAGTGCATATTCTGAGATAAATTCTATAACGGTACTGCTAATACTTGCTTATCTTTATGCCAGCTAACGTATGACCTATACGCTGTTCCTGGGTAGACTTTCCAGTACCAAGTGTAGAGCTGTCTTTTGTTTCTTTCTGTCATTCCTAGTGTTGCACTTGGAAATGACATAAAAATGATAATTACCCTATTACACAAATGATAAAAATTATGCCAACTACATACCATTTAATGAACATAGAGAAATGCAACAGAGACCCTTTCTCCAAACTAATCCATTAAATGAAGGTTTTATTGTATTTGTTTGCCCTGCGTTTGAAGAAATTTGTTTCACATTATCTCTTCAATCCTGGAGAAGGCTTGTCCTTACAACAACCCACTCTAAAACATGCCTTACAGAGCTACTAGGATCATGCTGCCAGCAGCATCCCTAAGGGTGTGGGACAAAACTGGCAACATGGTGGATGGAGCCTTCTGATCTATGCCCTGCTTTTCCATGAAAATGTAAGGCAGAGCTTTCATTGCAAAGCTCCATCTGCCATCTTGTCAATTCTGTCTGCCCCACTGTTCTTCTGTCCTTATGAAATTATGTCCTCTACTAAAGAGTAATTTGCTACTGTATAAAAATCAGGTCATTAACAATACTATCAAATGTCAGTGAAAGAACAAATACAAGAAGAAAGTTTGCTCTAAAGCAGTTGAAAAGAAAGCAAGATTGCCAAAGCCAGTCTGGACTTTAAGAAATGGGGGGGGGGGCTTTAAATTTAATTTTGCTTCATTAAATATTTTGTATTAGAAAATTCTATCATGTGGTATGTTATTTAATTATATTGATGCATGGCTTCTCTCTTTAAGGTATTAATGAGCCAAGCTAGCAAGCCATTATGGAAAGCACAACTTCTCCTTGCACATCTATCTTGGCCACACAGCTGACAAGCTCACTCCCCAAACGTCATATTCTTTAAAATCAGTTCTGATTTCTGTTACCGGCTGTCATCTAGAATAAAATGTATTTTAAGATACAGCAACATGGCCTGCAGTTGATCAAAACATGATCATTCTGATTGAAAAGGCAACCTTACTTTTTCTATGCCCCACAGGCATTGGTTTTCCAGCTCTATAGCCTTGCAAATAATGCATTTATGATGAGAGTCATTGGTAGTGCTGTCTCCCTTCCCCCTCCTTTTTTTATGGCAGAAGGAAAGAACTCACAAGAACTGCACATTCCCATTTCTCCTAACGCTTAGCAACCAGAGCAAGCAAGAGGATTCTTTGTGTGTGTGTGTGTGTGTGTGTGTGTGTGTGTGTGTGTGTGAGAGAGAGAGAGAGAGAGAGAGAGAGAGAGAGAGAGAGAGAGAGAGAGAGAGAGAGAGAGAGAGAGAGAGAGAGAGATCTGTACTAGTATAATTAATGCACATGAATGATTTCTGGAGATCAGTTATGTTTTAAAATCAAAAAATAGGAGATGTCCAAAGATGATCTATGCAACCATATTCCTGAGATCTATTTATAAATATATTCTTAGGTTTTCTTTTCCCCGTTCTCCTGTGTTTAAATATAAATGTGCAAGGCAATTTTGGATGGACATGTAAGTATCTCTCAGCATCAGTGAAATTATAAGCCAGGGCCATGTGTATCTAAATCACATATTCAAAGCGTTGTAAATAATATTACAGGTAAGATAACTACATACTTAAATCTGTTGCTTCTCAAATGTGTAATTACAACTCATCTAGTAGTGCAAATTTTTATTTTGTCATCTGGAAATTTTGTCTGGAAATTATTGGTCTTCTCAAACATAATTTGGAAAAAGTTTGTAGATATTTACTTACTTACATATCTTTATAAACCCACTTCACAAGACTGTGCAGTTTATAAAAATCTTAAAATAGAATCTAATATAAGCCCCAAAATCCATCACCTCAAATCACTTACAAAATAGTTATATCAAAATACAAAATTATAATAAAAAATATCAATGGCAGCCTGATTTAACTATAAAAGTCTAAAAGAAAAAGAAAATAATCCTACCAATCAGTGAATCCAAAATGCCTTCCAAAAACTCAATCACATCAAATCATTTTGATGATGGCCCTTTAAAAGGCCAAGAAACAACCTTGCAGGAGTAATGACCAAAGACAAGATGTTTATCACAAAGAATTCACCAGAGAAAAATTGCCTTGATTTTAGTAAGTGGGTGGATCCTAAGCATCTTCTCCCTGGAAACAAATCCAGAAAGGCAGAATCCACTAGGAGGTGATGATCACTAACATTGCTGAAGTAAAGCCATGAGGAGTTTTATACCTCAAAGCCAGCATTCTGAAATAGACTCAGAATTCTGTAAGAAAGAAATTGACTCTAAAAAATCTCTAAGTTCTTAATGGATAATACTTAAAACCAAGGTGAAAAACCTGATTAAATAATATTAAATAGCATCATTCACTTTTACTATTCTGAAATAACTAGCTTTATTTTCTTTGCTCATGTACACAGTGATGTATTCTTTTTTTATAATAATTTTATTACACATTACATATAAAAGAACTAAGACAAACTGTAAAATAAATGAATAAAAATTAGAAAAAAATGGAAGGGAAAAAATTTAAAGAAAAAACTTCCCTTTCATAACAATAAGTAACAAACATTTTAGTAACTGTCCAATGTTAAAATATTTTGTTCCATTCTGTTATTAGTAGGTCAAAATTTAAGTACTCTTCTTATTTAATTGTAATTTTTAATTCCTTCTGGTTTCCTCTAGTAGCCAACCTGTAAAATCCCATCTTATTATTTTTTTTTAAAGTATTGAAATAACAGCATTTTCTCACGGAAAAGATTCTCACAATTACTTTCAAAATCTTATTTCAAATCCATTAGTCCATCTATAGCTTTCCAAAATCAACTCTAATCGCCCTTTTGCTGTTTATTTGAAGAATGGACTTCAATGGAATCCCTTCCGAATGGAGAAGCTTTGGATTTGTGGCCAGAATGATTCCAGGAAAATTCCGCCCTTGACTCTGAACAGGGCTGGGCTCCCCTGTTTAGACACCATCCGCTATTGGGGAATCCTTCTAAATCACAGCACCTGCTCTGGGAGGACATGGGACCTATAGCTAAAGGGGTTTACATATAGTTACATCCTGTGTGACAGTTGTAACTTTTTCAATTAGGAGAGACTGCTCACAGTTACTCCTGTTCTAGTCACCTCCCAACTGGATTACTGCAATGTGCCCTATGCATTTTCAAAAAACATTTGATGGATAAAGCCGATGCAAAATGCAATGGTTTGGACAATGATAGATGCACCTCAATATACTTGGGTGACTGGGTAACCTCACTGCTTTGGCAACTGCACTGGTTATTAGTCAACTGCCAAGTGCAATTCAAGGTGCTGAATGTTATCTTTAAGGTCCTATGTCAGTGGTGGCGAACCTATGGCACGGGTGCCAGAGGCGGCACTCAGAGCCCTCCCTGTGGGCACGCGTGCCGTTGCCCCAGTCCTAGGCCTCAGCTGGGTTTTATAAAACCTTTTTGCTTTAGGCCTCTGCCGCTGTGTGCAAAAAAAAAAAAAGGTTCAATCAATCAGTCAATTTCAACTTCTTGCGGTGGAAAAAAAAGATCTTGCAACGTTGAAATTGATTGATTAAACTTTTTAGTCCCAGTCTGCCATTACCACCGTAGCCACGCCCACCCAATAGGCCACACCCACCCGGCACCCGACGATGCATAAGTGGGTTTTGGGTTGCAGTTTGGGCACTCAGTCTCTAAAAGGTTCGCCATCACTGTCCTATGTAACTCCAGACATGGTTATCTGAAGATCCATCTTTTTCTGTATCCAACTGCCTATCCAACTAGATCAAACAAAGCCCATGGGATTGTAACTTTGGAAGTGGGCAGTCTCAATGGCTGTCTCTATTCTTTAGAACTTCTTCCCAGCAGGGATGGAGTCAGCTTTATCCCTCCTAAGCTCCGGGGAAAGTTTTGAAGTTCTACTATATTGCAGAGGAGAAAGGTGGTCTTTGAATGGGATTCGTGCCTTATAGGATTTGTTGGGTGTTTGTTTGCTTTAAACATTATGCTTATACGTGCATATGGTTTCTTGGGATATTTTATATGTCTTTATTGATAATTATCTAGAGTCTGCAAGAATGTACAGCAAACAAAAGTATAAATAAATAAATAAATAAATAGAAACAAGGCTAATAGAGCACTGCTAATGTTGCAACTAGCAAATCCGGAGTCTTGCTTAAATAAAATATGCTAACTGAACCTGCAGAAACTTAACTGTACTTTATGAGATTGGCTTTATTTTATTAGAAAACAAATGGATATAGGAAGATTGTCAGACTGGATAACTAAAGCAGCATGTATAACATAACCACCAAAGCCAATACTCTTAAAACAGAGATGATGAAAAATGCTTAGTAAAATAATACCCTCCCTCCTTGTGATCAGTGTAAGCTATATAAAGTAAGGCCACAACATTTTTTCTGGCTAAGCTGGTATGTATGAGATGACTTTTTTATCAATATATGTCTGGAAGTATTAGTGTGGGTGGATAAATAGAGATTGGAGACAGGAAGCAGATTTGCAGACAGTTGAAGAAGATATGAAATATCCTCATGGTGTGTGCATTCATTCCAATGTCATGTCTAATGAACAGGTTTTGCAGATCTTTGTAGTCCTTTAAATATCATAAAATCTGACAGATTAGATAGTACTTTGGGATTTTTATGAACACACAAACAGTGTGAAGTCAATTGTTCCTATACTGTTTTTAAGGTGCAAGTCACTTACAAACTGCAACTATTTTGCTCACAAAGAAAAGTAAAGATGATGATAAACATTTTTTGTCATTTCAGCTGCATTAATTAAGTCTCTGAAATAAGAGCTGTTACATGGCAAAATAAAATCTAACTAGGAAAGCTATTTCAATTGTTGGGTATAATGTCTATGGAGATTCTCAGTCATCCTGGTCATAGTTATCTCAAAGATACTTTTCCACGAGGCAACTGGACTTTCTTGTTTTTCTTTGAAGACGTTTCACCTCTCATCCAAGAAGCTTCTTCAGTTCTGACTGGATGGTGGGGAATGGAAAGATTTATACTCCTGCAGACAGCTGTTCATTTGCATTCTTTTAGCGAGTCCTTAAAGCTACCTGGAAATTTATCTGTGTCATCAGGGTCACCTGAGGACTGCAAATGGGTGTGAAGCCTTCTTGGAACTGCTGAAAGGACTGTGTTGTAGACTAGAGATAGATGATGTCAGATCCCTCCCCCTCTGTTGAGAGGGAGCTGTTCAATTTTGACATAGATGGGCTCTTTGACCCCTCTTTCAAACCAGTGCTCCTCTCTGTCCAAAATGTGGCCTTTTGACTTTTAAATGCAGATGGACTGCTGAATCTTGTCCTGATGGGTTTGTTCTCGTAACCTACGGGATACGACATCATCTATCTCCAGTCTACAACGCAGTACTTCCAGCAGTTCCAAGAAGGCTCCACACCCATTGGCACTACTCAGGTGACCCTGATGACACAGATAAACCTCCAGGTGGCCTCAACCATTCTCTAAAAGAATGCAAATGACCAACTGTCTGCAAGGTGTATAAATCCATCTATTCCCCACCATCCAGTCAGAGCTGAAGAAGCTACTTGAATGAGAAGCGAAATGTCTTCAGAGAAAAACAAGAAAGTCCAGTTGCCTTGTGAAAAAGCACCTTTGGGATAACTATGACCCGGATGACTGAGAATCTTCATAGACATTTCTGAATGAAAATGATATGGGAAAAATTATGCAAAAACATCTGTACCGGTATTGCTTTGCCTTTTTGTCAAAAAGTAGGCTGTTCTGAACAATAAAATGTTTAGATCTTATCACATGCTGTTTCCCTAGTTTCTTCAGAACGGTCATATTTGGAACAAACCATTTTCTTAAACCATTTCATCTTAAACCAGCATCCTTTGTCTTGAAGTACACGCTGCTCCTGAGAACCAGAGCAAAACAGTATACAAAATTCTATACTCAACATGGCTTATTAAACTAACAGACCAGTTTGTCTGAAGTGAATATATTGTTTATTATTCCCTTACAAAAGTGGAAACGTGACAACACACTCTTTGGAACGTATTTTCTTCTGAACTTTTTTTCCTAGTACTTTATCACTGGTACAACTATTATTTTCTCAGAATCCAAAATTTCAAGTATTTTAGAATTCATTAGCAATGGCTGAAAATAATGCTGTGTCAGTGTGTGGTAGTGGTGGTGATTCAAGAAGCAGATACTTGTTTAGGAGTAAGATATGAGTTCTTCCTGAAATCCATTTTAATTTCTAGTTACTAGTAACTAGATTTGAGTGATGAAAATGGAATATGCAGGAACACTGCAATTCTAATGAAATACTAATTAATCTTCTGAGGTTTCTTCAAATAATCCTATATAGCAAGATTTCTATTTGCACTGAACTATTACGACATAGAATGTAATGGTTCAGAGGGAGGATAGATGGGAAGAATTAATTGCAAAAGCACATTACTAGAATTTGTCTTGGCACTAACCTTAGTTGCAGAAATTTGCCATCTCTTTACTTCCTCTTGCATACAGGAAGAACATAGAAAGGAAGAATCACCTAATGATGCAACCGAATATGGGAACATCATTGCAATTTAAGTAAAATATATTGCACTTATATTTTCGGGGACACACCCTACCACATACAAAATACTTGAAGAAATTCCCTTTTACCCCAGATTCAACACAAGAATGTTTTTTTAGGTACACTGTTACATATGGTTGGTATTTTCATAAAAGTTCTTCCATTTTCGACATTTTCATAGAAGTACTTCCATTTTCACCATTTACTATTTGGAATGGAATATTTGAAGAACAGACAGCCTTCCTTAAGTGGTAAGGAAATTATATAAATTTTCCAAGTTCAAAGAGTTTTAAGTTAGCATTTTAACAAATGAATTTTAGTAGACATTGTCTGAAGCATGAAGCCACAAATTTAACTGGTTGAACATCAGTAATGTCATTTATATACGTTTTTATCTTCATTTATAGTCACTCTCTTAAGCCAAATCCTCTTCTGAACTTCCTTTCCTGGATGTTTTTCTTTTGTACGTCTTTTCTATTATTTTCTGCCCGTTGCTCTTCATTTCCCTCTTGAAAAAAGTACTCATCTGTACTGTAAACTAGTTCACATACAACATTAAGTCAAATGTGGTTGTTTGATTTGGCTAATGTGTAGCAAAAAGAATCAGATGCTTTATTCTTGCAAGCAGCAGTTTGGTTACCACCTTCATCACAAAATCTTGGTATGGAGGAAGGAAGGGAGGAAGGAAATCGTTGTTTTTTTTAAAAATGTACACGTTTCTATAATTCTAGTGAAGAAATACTGAAAACTTATTTAAATTAATTTTCAAAGGCATTGATTATTTCAATCGAACAAGTGACTGGAACCTTTGGGGTATTAACAATGCACCTCAGTATTTGCTTAAGTATATTCAATGAAAAACATAGAGTACTTGTGTTTACAACAATACATTGAACCAGCATATTATACTGGAGAATAGCATCTCCACAAAATTTCCAGCTACAAAAAGTAGAATGTATATAAAAACCTGATACTTTGAAGAAGGAGCAAATGCAAATTTTTTCAACACATTTTTATAGATATGGAAGGTGCTCTGAGTTGAAGAGGTGCAAATTAGTTACATGATAGCAGAAAAGTACTGAAGTGCTTACAATAAGAATTAAAATACTACCGCTCTTAAAAGTAGAACGTTACTTAGTAACCTCATTATGTCAAAGTAAATAAATCCAGCAAGTTATCTCCTGCAGTTTCTTTAACTCTTGATGTGCAAATATTTGCATCTCTGCCATTTGCTGCTGTTTGAGGATCACACACAATTTGGATAAGGGTGAATTCAGCTTCTGAAAGAAGGCCTGGCACATCCAGCAATTGCCTTTCAAACCAGATGCCCCTTCTTCAGCAGCAGGAAGAAAATGATGGCAAAAATCAGATGGGGAGAGCAGGGCTGGCAAAGGCAGCAGAGTACAGTGTGGCCAAAAGGGCAGAGATGGGGGATGGAGATGCAGAGGAGGCAGTCTATTACCTTACTGAGGCTTGAGGCTGGAATGGCTTCCATCAGGGCGAGTCCTCACTTAACAACCAAATGGGGTTTGGTTAACAACAGCATTCAGGACTGCTGGAATTGCTGTCCCTAAGTCAGGGGTCCCCAACCCCCAGGCCGCAGCCCACTACCGGGCCTTGGCCTGTTCGAAACCGGTCCGTGCGTGTGATGGGCAAGTGTGCACTCAAGCAGTTCCACTCACAAGAGTGGCGGGCAAGCGCACGGACAAAGCTCTACTCGCTCACACACATAGCAAGCGGAGGGCGTTTGAGTGGAGAGTGATTGTGCTTGTGTGCAAAGCTCCATATGCGCGAGTGGAGGGTGCACCCACCCGCCGCTCCAACCAATGGAGCTGTGTGCATGCGCGTGTGCTTGCCACTCACACGCCCCTCCCCCAGCTGTACCAGCCAGGCAGCCAAGCAGGAAAGGTTGGGGGCCGCTGCCCTAAGAGATGTGGTTATGTGACATTTCACTTTATTACTGCATTGTTTAGAAATGGAAATTCTGGTCCCAATTACTACTGTTAACCAAGGACTAACCTGTACAGTGAAGTAGTATACATATTTTATAAATATGTTATCTTTATTTTTATATTGTAAAAATAAATCTCCATCAGTGCTCATTATTCCAGTTCACACACCCCTTGGTCTTCTAGTAAGCTTGCTGTTAAGAGTCCACAAAATCTATGCTACAAGAGGTGTACAAATGTCCTTCTGATTGTAATGTTCATCAATGAGGACATGAAAATAATGTGATTTTCTAATATACCTGAGCAAAACACTGCAACAGTCTAAAAACTCTATGCCACTTCTTAATTCATGTTCTCCCGAGGTAAGAAAGTTCTGAGAAACCCACAACTGCATTATCCTTGCACTTGCTTTGGTGTTCACCCATATGCTTCATACAATTTTGCTTTTCGTAAGAGTTTCCAGGATATCACATTTTGAATTAAAGACTCATTTTAAATTTAATTTATCCAACACAAACGTTTAACAACTATACAAACAAAGCCAGACATTATTTATGTAAGAGTTATCTACATACATTTTTTCTTCTATGGGGAAATATATAAACAAAGTAGTTGTGTGGTATTAGCTCAATAAAATAAATGAGAAACTGATGTTAAAAGGTAGCAATATGATTGTCTAAGACCTGACAAACTGTTCATGACCAACTTAAAATTTCAACTGGGAAGTGAACATTAAAGTTTATACATGCTGACAGTTCAGAGAGCAAAAGATGATAAACTATCAATATTATATCCATTGTCTTTATTTTTGTAATTATCTGAAAATTGATGTCTTTCATTCTGAAACTGAAGAGACATGATTAACAAGTTGCTTAAGTCAAAAGAACTGTACTGAAACTACTGTAATTCTTTTTATCTGTCTGCTGAAAATGAAAACTGTATTAGTGCAAGAGTTACAACTAGAGTTGCTGGAATAGTTTGTTGACTGCAATTACAGATAGTTCATATTAATGTAATTACTGTGTAATATAATTATAATTGAATTGGGATTATAAATTAAGCTGCAATCTTGTGTAGACTTAATAGAGAATAACTCCCCTATTGGGTCCTACTTCTGAGTGAATATTCTTTGCAAAAATACTTTCAGAGCTCATTCCTGTATTTATTAATATAAATCTAATTTATTGTTATGCATATTCTTCTAGCACTTTATTTAACCAACACAACTTCTCTTTGTGAAGAGTTTATCCTTAACTTTCTGATACTCAATATTTGGACTTTTAAGAAATCAATAATATGCCATCAACTGATGACCAGCATGTAACAGCTAAAAGAACAGTGTTATAGGATGTAATTTACCTTCACAGATGGTATCATCTGCTTCATCAAGCACAAATGGATCTTCTTCCAAATGCATCATGATCATGAGTAAGCTGAACAGCTACTGAATGTTTGTGTTGCTTTCAATACTACAACAGATCTACTTCCTTGCATGAGCTCCTTCTCTGCTGTTGGCTGTAACAGCTTCCTCATCACTATTAGAGCAGTCTCATTTACATACATATGGTAGTTTCTGTTTTCTTTTCCCCTTTTATGTAGCTTTTGAGACTTGAAGTGACTTATTTCCTTTAATGCTAAGAATATAAACCCCAGGATTTAGAATGCAGAATGAATCCATTTCACTGCTAATCCACTTCTAAAAGACTCTAGTCTAAAGAGCTCTGTTACAAAATTAGCACATTATTAAAAAGAGAAAGAAGAGTGGTTATATTAATTTGCTGATTCTTTTAAATTAGGAATATTTCACCCCACAAATCTGTAAAGTTTAAATGTTTATGTCAATGCTGATAACATTGCATGTTCTTGCTTTGACAACATATGAAGATGCAGCCTTTTTCTTTCTTATGCTTTACTCTTAGAATTAGATGATGCTGGGGGAGGAGGCGGAATGTCTGGGGAGTTAGTTAGACATAACAATATTGTACTAGTGTGTGAATTCGGAGCTTGAAATAAGAGATGATAAGAATTGGCAGGCTGGAGAACAAGAGGGAAAGCCTGCATTTCAAACTAATTGGAGAATGTGATTTATGACTGTTAATTGGAGGAGGGAATTGTGCTTTGATACTATGTGCTCAGGGGAGGGGAATCCAGTTTTTGGCTTCAACTATGTTAGTGTCGAAGCTATGCTACTCCAATAAAGATTATTTAAGGTAAACAATGCCTCGAAGTTCTTTGAAGAGTTTCATCTGTCGGAACCATGACAGTTTACACATGTATCAAATATATAATCTTATATATAAAACTGTCTCATAACTAAATATTGTTATATAGAAAAGATTTCAACCTGAGATATAACTTGCAATATACATGTAAGCCTTTATGTATAAACAGGTTGCAGTTTACGGTTTGTGCATAAGTTGAGATGTCAGTGACAAACAAATTTATCATGATCAACTTATGGCAATCTGGATGTTTTCTCAATTTCCTTCTTAAAATAGTCATGTTCTTATTGGAGAAATTAAATATGAATTTTCAGAAAGCTAGTGAATATCTGATTATAGTTCTTATTTAATAACCACTTGTTTGATGACTGTTCAAACTTACGACAGTGCTGAACAAATGTTAGTTAAAACTGGACCTTGTACTTCTGGCCCTCGCAGCATCCAGCAGTCACAATTGCGATTTGCAACTTTCCCTGCTGGCTTTCCACAAGCAAAGTCAATGAGGAAGCTGGCAGCAAATCAGAAGACATGGTTACATGAGGTCCTTGCTTAATCACTATGTGATCCTTATTTAATAAGGGCAACAAGTACTGCCAGAACTGCTGTCACTAAGTGGTGCAGTCAAGTGCTTTTTCGACTTACAACCGGGTTGCTTAACAATGACATTGATGATACTGATTAGCACAGTAAAACAAGGACTATATATAATTTTATTTAGTTGGGAGCCTCTTGATTTTTTTTAATTTTGAGGCTCACAAGTAGGATATGAAGGCAGTTAATTTTGTTTTATTTCTCCCCACCAAACAGTAATCAAAATCTGATATATGGAGATATGATCTGCCACTTTAGTTAATTTTGCCAGCCAACTAGACCAAGAGTTTTCTCCAATACTGTCTTCAGCTGTTTTTTTCCCACTTCTAAACTGACTGAAAATAAGATGGTTTAAGAAACTGCTTCCAAAATTACAACCTCTTCCTGTGTTTTGGCTATAGTGTTTGCTTGATGTTCTCTCCAGACTATGTTTATGAAGGGTAGATTTTCATCTTTCATATTCCCTCATGGCCGCTTTAAAAAAAAGATCACATAGGCTAACAAAACTGATCCATCTTCTCATTATTATATCAATGAACTCACAAAAATGAAAACCAAGCACAGGCCATACTTTAACTGTTCTAGCAGTGAATCTGAAGAAGGAGAAGAGGAAAAGATGATGCCGCCAGATTTTTATCATTCCTCTGGTGAACTTGTAAAAACATAGCCATGGAGAACAGCAACCAGTAATTGAATGGGAGAAACCATGCATATTAACCAATTAGAATGTGGGTGCTCACCAGCAATGAAACACATGCTAGCACGTGTGAGAAAACCCCTATGTTTGACATGTAGTAGAACAAAAAGGGTAGAGGTTGTTTTCCTGGTGGGCTGGTTTGGGGTAAAATATATTATTATGTATTCCTTGCCTCGTGAAATAATCAGTAGTGTATACTCATTCTGGAGCAAATGATCACAAGGATCAACCCTGTTAAACTGACTATTAATGATTTAATATATTTTCTAAACTAAGCTGGACTTCTACATTAAACTGGCTGGATACTAGTTATCAATAGAAAAAACTCAGTAAGTCAGGAAAAAAACAGAAGTCATCTACAATATACAGTGTATAGACTATACCACCCATTATGTAGGACAGGCAGAAAATTAGCAGAGTATATCCATGAACACCAACTGTCAGAAGACACAATGAAAATTCCTTAATTTCAAAACACATGGACAAACATAATCATACTGGGAAACTGTAAAGATCCAAAAAAGCTAGTGAGTTCCTAAATGTTTAGGGAGATTCTCAGTCATCCAGGTCATGGTTGTCCCAAAGGTGCTTTTTTTCAGGAGGCAACTGAACTTTCTTGTTTTTCTTGACTTTTCTTGAAGATGTTTTGCTTCTCATCCAACAATGGCCATTCCTCACCATCCAGACAGAGCTGAAGAAGCTTCTAGGATGAGAAGCAAAACTTCTTGGATGAGAAGCAAAGCTTCCTGAAAAAAATACCTTTGGGACCAGGGAGTTCCTAGAAATTTGCCACTCAAATAAATCAGCCATCAACAGGCACATAGAGATAAACCACATCTACACATCATTGCAAAGCTAAGAAGGAAATAAAAAGACCAGAACACCTCTTCAACAGCAATAAATATCCAGGGATTAACACCAGACACAAAATCAAGCAGTAAGCAGTAAACAATACCCTAATCCAGTGGTTCTCAACCTTCCTAATGCTGCGACCCTTTAATACAGTTCCTCATGTTGTGGTGACCCCCAACCCTAAGGGCTTTCCAAGCGCGCACCAATGCCATCCACTCACCCGCCGCGCCTGAGGCTCAGCGCGCCTCGACTCTCCTTGCCTCACTTCCAAAGGTTGCCAGCCTGCCCGGCTCCAGCTGGCCGGGCGGGGGGGGCAGGAAGGCCGCTCCGCCGGCTCCGCACAGCCTGGTGGGAGAAGCGCCCAGGTGGGGAGAGGGAGAGAGAGAGAGAGAGAGCCAAGAGGGCGACAGTGCCGGCAGAGCTTAGTTCAGCCTCCTCCGCAGAAAGGGCCGCGAAGCAGCGCAGTCTCCCTTAGGAGATGCTCGATGGAAACGAATCCGGCGCTGCAACGGCCCCCAGTTCAAAGCCGTGCGGAGACGGATATAGGAGCGGTGTCTCGGTTCCTAAGACCATCGGAAATATGTGTTTTCCGATGGTCTTAGGCGACCCCTGTGAAGGGGTCGTTTGACCCCCAAAGGGGTCGCGACCCACAGGTTGAGAACCGCTGCCCTAATCAAAGAACTATCAACTCAGACCAACAAGCAGTAAACAACAGCCTAATCAAAGAACTATCAAGGAGAAACACACACACACACCTACAATGACAGCAAGCTATTGTATATAAACAGGGAGCAAACACCTCTCCCTTCTAGCATCAAAGATGTTACCTAGTCAGCTAATGAAAAGCTTATAAGCAAATAACCAGGTCAGAGAGCATCAAGGACATCCATTGAGCTGTGATTAGTCACCTACTGAATGAACCCTGGTTGAATGGATTCATATAACAAGTTATATAATACAGTTTAAAACTACTCATGGCTGGGTTAGCGCAACAAGTTAGACCAAAAGCAAAACAGCCACATTATGTTATAGCATGGCACAGAAAAGTCCAGAGGCATTCAAAATTCTAGATGACTTCCAGTATCTTCCTTTTGAAATATATTTTCTTCACATTTTAGTTTTTGTATTTCTGATTTAATTTTTAAATTTGACTTCTCTGTTCTGCTGCAGAACAGAAATCACTATGCATCATTTTCAAATAAAGCACAGAAGTGTTTACACATTTTACATTGTTCTTAAAATGTTAAAGAATGAATTAAGTCTTGGAAGTTCTTTCCTTCTTATTACACTAGTTCTCCCTTGGATTTGGACCAGTTTTCTATGTACATCCCTTTCAAAGCACCAGAGATCTATTCTCTTGACAGGCCTTGTTGCTATTTTTTCGCAACTTAAAAAAAGCATCAAAAGGTTGTTTTCTTTTGAGAAAACAACTGTCACCTGCATGAACACACACAACCCTGATGATGAATGTCCTGACTCAAGTTCTTTATTCAAAAGGCCCTTAAGAAGTCTCTCTATTCTTTTCTTAAATGGCAACCTTATCTACAATACAGGAAACCTCTCTCTCTCTCTCTCTCTCTCTCACACACACACACACACACACACACACACACACGAAGACACAAAAGGAGGACAGAGGCAGAGAATATGAGATGACATTGTGGAAAAAAATGTTTTCCAATTGTCTCTTTCTTTGAACTGTTCATTTTCTTAGTGGTTCTAACCTGAATGGTTGTAGATTTCTCCTTTGTGTGCTGCTCTAAGATTTTCCTGTTTTCAAGCTGTTGCAATTCTTTTATATCTTAACTTTGTTTGGAAAAAATCTTCTGCCCTTTTCTCTTCCTCTTCTTCAAAGAACTCAAAAAGTTGTCACAAAGTAGGTCAAACAGAGGAACCTTCCTAGTGCAGCATGTCAAAGTGGGAAAAATTAGCAATTAATACAACTTATTCCCAACAACTCACAATCAACACCAATCTACCTAGTTTATATGGAATAAATATAGAACAGGCATTAATTAATGTAAAATTCAAATCATGTTTCTAATTGCAGGGTTTATCTTGGAAACCAGAAGTTTATTATGCACTTAGAAGATGATATACTATCCTGTCTCAACCGAATTGAAATGTATTCAATCCATTCCCAATTTTGTAAATTCCAGCTTTAGATAACAAAAAATATGAAGTCCACCCCAAAAACTTTAAATTATCTATGATTTTAGCTATGATGACCGTATAATTACATATGCCCAATTGGATAGACTCTCATGTGATCGAGAGGTGGACAACAAAAATATCTTAACCCCAATTGGATCATTGCAGCAAAAAAACTGAACAAATCTAAATATCTCTAGAAGCAATCACTTTGGATATCAACTTTATCCAGATGAATAGAATAATAAAATTTGAAGTGTGAAAGTGAATAAAATACATGGGCACTCATATTAAAGAACAGCAGTAAATTCTAGAATTTTGCAATTAGTACCAAAGAACCAACCTAGTGCCAAAAGAAGTAAGTTTCCCACACTGCCATTTAGGCAGTGAATCCCAGGAGGATGCTGTTATCAATCAAGTCAAATCTATTAGGATGCACAAGACTAGTAACAAATTTACACTTTTCTACTATTCAAGTTGACCTACCAATCAGTTAGTTGTTATGATTGAGATGATATGGTTGTTCAAATTCCTATTCAGGCACAAAGCTTACTGAATGATTTCTCATTGGGCATTCTCTCAGAGAAATTCTGGAAATTGTTGTGGAAATTAATAGGGAATTTTTGAGCTCTCTGGAGAAAAGAGCTATACCATACAAGACCCTTCCTTCCTTCCTCCCCCTCCCCCCCACAGAAAGACAAAGGGGGAAAAGCACACCATATAGAAACTGAAATGAAATAATTTGCATCATATAAGAATTGACAGGTGGATATATCTAAGCAAGCAAAAATAGATTTTATATGAAAACAGAGCTGGGAAATCACAAGCATGTAAAATGGAGATGGTCAGCAAGGTATATGGAAAGACTTTCTTTTTTATTATTATTAAGTTCTTTTTGTATTGTTTATTTTTAATACTCTGTCCACCTCCCAGTTCCTGTCATGAGATGGATGGCTATATAAAACTAGTTTAAATAAATCAGATTGTGCGATGGAGAATGATTACCTATCATAACATATCATTTATAATTTCCTAAAATCATAGCAATTTGTAGAAGGGTGCCTTGAAATTTATTGTTGATCCTTCTCTTAATATCACACAACTTGCATAATGGAAATAAGCATATATACATTTCTTAAAAACCAAATAAAGTTTATATTTAAGAAAAAATGTGTTTCAAATTAACTGGCACTTTCCCCTACTATTGTTCTATGCATACTCTGGTTGAAAAGGGGAAACTGCCTCACATTTTTTGTACATTTTAAGAAGTTCCATAAGATATAAGCAAAACCCTGCATTATAGCTATTAGGCCAAGCCTTAAAATCTTAAATCTTCTTAAACAGTGTTTTTTCTCTATGTAACGCCTAGGTAAATGGAAATTTTCACATGCACCTTTCCCTAAATCTTTGAAGTAGTTCCATTACTTCAATGACAGTAACTTGGGAATAAATGTTTTAAACACTTTCATTAGTATTTGTATCAAACTTCAAAATGGTTGTGGTGCAAAATGTCCTTTCCCTTTACCAATGATTGCTACATCAAATGTCCACAGAATCTTCTGAATAATTTCAACAGCGCTGTTGTTTCCTTTTTTTATGAACCACAAAATAAGGAGTACACATGAGAACGGAACCTGTGGTAAGGGAACCCAACCACAAGTAATGCCCCCCACCCGGCTCAATTTC
The DNA here is from genome assembly GCF_001527695.2 of Protobothrops mucrosquamatus. NCBI lineage: Eukaryota > Metazoa > Chordata > Lepidosauria > Squamata > Viperidae > Protobothrops > Protobothrops mucrosquamatus. The sequence goes on along the minus strand of NW_015387007.1, from coordinate 117,281 downwards.
CATTCTGACAAAAAAAAAAGGAAAAAGAAACCTCTGAAAGTAACAAATGTGCAGAAAAAGAAACTCTAACTTCAGGAACTACTGCAATCCTAAAGCCGGATTGCTTCAGATTCAAGAGATTGAACAGCAAAACTGATTCTTACATTACATATTTGGAAATGTGAAGCAAAAGAAATTTTATACATATGTTGTCATAGATCAGTATCTCTCAACCTTGGCAACTTTAAGATGTGTTGACTTTCAATCCCAGAATTCCCCAGCCAAGCTTGAGAAACATTGCCATTGATAAAAGATAACAGTGGGGGAATCCATATTTAATTAGTCTGTTTAATTCCAAGGGGTAAACACTTTAACTTATGCCAAAGTGATATAAACAGAGACTGAGACTGATTTAAAGGAAGATTACAATGCCTAAGCATAGCGCAGTCTAGTTATAACCTAGCCTAGTTGGATCATTCTATTAATGGGTTATAGGGCTTTACACATCATGTTATTCACAAACCACAGCTTGCTTGCTTGTCACACATGATGTAGCTGTTTTCACAATTTATACTAAGTGAAAAAATACAAATCTTATTATGGCTTAACATAATGTATTAACATAGTGATAGCTTCTCTAATAAGATTTACTATACCTTGTTATTATATACCTTTCATCTAAAGACATGTGAAAATTAAGATGTGTATATAAGAATACTAGAAAAAACATTTTTCTACAAATGTGAGCAGCATTTTTATGAACTGTGCTTAAACAGAATGGAGAATAAAACTATTACATCATATCTGGAAAAGGTCTACTTGCATATAAGTCCAAGTACCACATGAATTTATTCTAAAATTGGCTCAAATAGTGGTAAATTCGTTCAGATATCTACTCAATTCTTATACCAGCAAGCTCACAGTGGTTTCATTTTAAATTGCCTTTTTTAGGGTTATGTTGACAGAAAAAAAATAGAAGGCAAACGCATCCATAACCAGTTACTCTAAAATATTGAAATGTTCGTACAAAAAGCAAAATGATAGTTTTATTATAAATTCAAAGTAAGATTAAATATCAAACAGCAATAACTAATAATCCATCCCCCCCAAGCATTAAAACAATAATAGCAGCACTGTAAAAATTATCTAACTTTCTGAAGTGAAGAGTTCAGTAGGCACAGAAATCTTTCACAGGAAGGGCATTCAACAATAAAGAAATGTTTGATGCCAGCATGAGTACTTTGTGGACGGTTCATAGGACATAAAGCTTACCCAGCGTCTACACACATACAGCATTTTGGATTAATAGGTACTTTTGAGTATGGGGTTAGGAGCTCTATGCTCACATAACTGTGGCCAATTTCTTGAAGTCACCTCTTGGCCTTGAAAAAGACATGTTTGGTTTAAAGAGCTGGAGGAAGTTGTACGCAAATGCCACCACTGAGCATCTGCTGATCCCCCCAACATCCTTGGAAGGATCTCATCAATGTCCTCTGCCCCTCCTCCCTTTTATTTCCCCCCCCCCTGCTTTTTAACAGAGGTAATATAGTAAAACGTAGCTATCATTTTTATTGCTCTAAAAAAGTCAATATAAAGAAGTAATAAAATATTAATGGATACAAAGTAGAAGAGACACTATTTGTAGAGAGTGAATCTATGGGATCTGCCATTCTTTTAGAAGACGGAATCCATCTTCCAAATGAAAGGCACCCCCAGATTCTTTTCCTCTTGCAGTACCTTCAAAATGTAATCTCAAATATTTTATAACTAGCGTTCCCCCCCTGAACCACTTTTATGCTTGTATTAATAGCTATTTTTAATCGTTATATGATTACTTGTATTGTTACTTATTGTCTGATTTTAACATTATTAGGTTTCTTGCATATTATTTATTTACGACAGATCTATTTGTTTTATGCCATCTTATTATGCAATAATGTAAAAGGCAAGGGCTGGCTTTGCCAGGAGCATGTGAATACAAATCTGAAAACTAAATACGGTGAAAACAAAATACAGTATAATGTTTTGTGCTTCACTTTCCACGAACTGCAGCCAGAAGGCCAATAGCAAGAAACTTTGTGAGTGGAGTCCAAAACATCAGGACAGCAATGGTTTTGGAAATATTACCAACTGACTAAATAATTCTGGAGACAACTTCAAATAGAAGAACTCTGTTTCTTCTATGACATGCTACAATCTTAGGAACAATGCTCATGATATAATTGGAAATGCAAAACTGTTTCCCGTTAAGTCTAGATCTCTGAGAATATACTAAAGCATTGAAACGATAAAAATATTTTATCATTTTTTAAAAACTGATCATTTTTAAAACCGATAGATTTGCAAGTTGACACGTATGTGTATATTGTATGGATTGTATAGCAGGAGCTCAATTGACAATACAATTTCTTCTTTTCCAATGGCAATCAGGCATCCAAACATTTTCTTATCTACCCCAAATTCAATGGCTCTGTATGCATATGTTTATCTCTCAAATGTTTCACTAGAGTTTTCCAGTGATGCATTCTTATGTATCATGATTACAGCCCCCATAAATATCAGCTATCATGGTCTCTGGTTCATATAAAGCAATGAGACTAGGAACATGTGGTTTAGAAAGGCTTATAACTATTGGGAGTCAAGGCAATTTTGAACCATACAGTCCAATTTGAAATCTTACGCAGTCACTAGGAACAAAATATTCTAATCATAGTTTATTGTACATATCCTCTAGCCATTTTATCTGTTTTTAGAACACACATATATAAGAAAGGAGGAGGAGGGGTAAACAATACCTAATTTTTCTTATGAAATATTTTGGTCTGTAAAACTGAACAATATAATTTATTCAGACAATAATTATACATTGATTCAATTTACTTAAAATGTTTTCAATGGAGTTAAAACAGCCAGACTCAAGGAATGTAATAATTTCTGTCTAGGAGAAACAAGTAGACAAAAGGTTAACACCTTATTGGCAAAGATTGGGGCAATATAGTTAAGTACTATATATAGGACATATAGTACAAAAGAAGTACATATAGACAACATAAATTAACCCACCATATTTTATCAATGTCTTGGACTAAACATAACTATAAGATTGTTGTTGTTCAGTCACTAACTCATATCCAACTCTTTGTGACCACATGGATCATCATAGCACATTAGGCCCTCGTCTCCTGGAGTTTGACCAAATTCATGTTCATTGTGTCAATGACACTATCTAACCATCTCATCCTCTGCTATCCCCTTCTCCTTTTGCCTTCACTCTTTCCCAACATCAGGGTCTTTTCCAATGGGTTTATACAAATACTCTGCTTAATTATCATTTGTTCAGTGATTGTTCCAAGTTATAGTGGCACTGAAATGACAATTATGACCCATCCTTGAAGTTCCAGCATTGCAGTTCCCCATCACATGATCAAATTTCAGGATTCCCATTTTTCTGAGCACACTGCATACTTTGACTTGATTGACACAATTTAAGGTTTTTTTTTCTAATCAATAACGCACATAATGACTTCTGTTTGGTATTTTTTGACCTTTTCAAATTTGTTAAAAGAAGAAATAAAACCACGAGAATAAGGATCTTCAACTGAAAAATTTAAAATATACTGGTTTTATTCTATTTATATAAAATATTTATAGATATAAATCATAAATCATACATGAAGAACAAAAGCTGACGTGAAACTACAGCAGAGCAACTTTTGTTTCCCTCAGGAATCTGAAACTCTTAGGCTCCCACACATATGCTGTATATAGCACAGCTAAAAACTGCCAAAGGTTTATAAGAATGGAAGCTGAAATGTCAAACCATCAACTTGGAATGTAAGGTATTTCTACCCTTGAAAAAAAATGGAAACAGCAAATTCCAAATTCTGTAATTGACAATTTACCTTGAAGCAGAAAATAAAACTGTTAACCATTGTTAGTGCAAAAATATTGTAATGTGGTAATTTAACTAGTATAAATAACAATATGTTATTAGTATGAAACACCTAGGGGGTTTGTGTCTTCAAGTCCATGCTGACTGGGGTGACTGCCTAGAATGATTAACCCCTGAAATTGTTTTGGAAAGGTTTTTCAGAAGTGGTTTGCCATTTCCTCCTTTCTATGTCTGAGAGAGAATGGCTGCCCAAAGTCACCCAGCTGGCTTTGTGCCTAAGGCGGGACTAGTATTCCAGCCCAATGCCTTAACTATTAAAGCTAATTGGTTCAGTATAAAACACAGAACTGTGTAAAATACATTTTCCAGGCAAAACATTCATTTCCCCAATAAATTATCCAAGACAGAAAGAGAAGAACCTCTGGCTTTTCTAACTAGAAATCTCTTCTGCTGCTGAAGGGAACTATCACAATGGATTTTTATCAATATTCACTTCACCAAAGAAATTTGATTAATTTGTTTGTAATAGCAACTAGAGCTGAAATAACAAAGGGAACTAATTAAGATGACCCAGATTTAGTATACACAATATATTTTCACTAGGAAATGCTAAATGTAAACAACCAAAACATCTTTCACTATGTCTTGCTTTTATAAATATATTATAAAGCAAAAACATTTCTAAATGCTTAGTATCATAACCATTTCTATCTGGATCAACTGTCTTTACAAATATTATATCAAACAGGCAAACCACAGAGGGTTTTTGTTTACTTTGGGGACTGAAACTCACCGTTGGTTAAACTGCTTCCTCCATATGTCAACTTGGTTCACACATAACATTTCCCAATGACATGATATTCCTATATTGTGTTGAGATCAGAAGAATGCTGGTTAGATTGACACCTAATTATTGTGAAATGAAAAACAAAGGATCTCTAATGATAGCGATTTCTAAATATCTGGTGTTTCATTCCAGGAGTCTTTAGCTTGGAAAGCATATCTTAACGCAGGTTCATTAATTGCTTGTCTTAGAGTAAGGGGGTCATTCTTCTTTCTTTTTTTTACTGAAAGGTATGAGTTAATAGTCTCCCACTTTTAAATGATTTCAGAGTATCACACAGCTTCTGTATGGAGCAAGGGGCTGAGTATGAAATAACAAATGGTTACTCACTTAGAAATAGCTCAGAATAATTTTCTTAAGAAAATTCTTGTTCTTCCACAGGATACTCCTGTGGAGCACTTAAGAATAGAAGTGGGGCTCTAATCTGAGACCCCTTTAATTATTTTCAAAAACTTAATGCATTTCTCAAAGGTTTATAAAATCTTGCTATTGTTAGTATTGGGAGACGAATCATCAGGTGAATGTATTCCCACACATATTCCTCTTTGGACTCATTCTCATGTTCAACTAACTACTGCTGACTAGTAAGCATGTACCCCATATTAAGTGTCGGGTGGATTGGTCTTTCTCAAATCTTCTCCCAAGTACCAGGAACAACTCACCCATTTTCATCACAACTGTCGATTTCTGACTCTTTATGATCCAGTGGACATCATCTTGCCAGGATTATCTGTCAGTACCTGCTACTTTGAGGTCTTTTAAGTTCATACCATTTTCTTTATTTTACATGTTTTCAGCACTGAAATTCTACCAGCATGTTCATTTCATTCTGTAATCCAGTTATAGCTAACTTAGGAAAGAAAATGTCAGTCAGTCAGTATGTTCACCTGGCATATTTATCACCAACCCACAGGTCAGTTACAAATACACCTGGTGACTGCTTCCACAAGTGACATGGCTACAAGCCATCCACCAATTATGGACTCAGTAAATAAGGTAGTTAGTCAATAGGAGAGGGATAAGAATGCAATCTAGTAATCTAATGATAAGAATGTAATCTAATTCCTTAAGATACATTGATACAATGGGGGTGTGGCACTTTGGAGGTGCTTAAATAGAGTAGGTAACAACCCACCTCCTTCTGGAGTATGTACTTTGCTCCCTCCCTCTCCACCCTGGTTAATTTTATTTTAATTGAATTTTAAGTTTATGATCCTTATTTATTGTTTTAATGCTTTATAGTACATTTTAATTGGATGTCAGTAAGCCACCTAGTTACCTCTGGCAAGATGGGCAACATACAAGTTTAATAAATAAGTAAAATTCAGAAGCATAAAATTCCCTTAAACTTATTTTACTCCAAAAAGGCCAAAAAAAAAAAAAAAGTAAATGCATCGATTTAAGTTTCCCATATGTATGTACATTTCCCTGATCTATTGTGAATCATCATCACCATGTTTGTTGTGATTACGAACATGCCATTTTTATATTTGACTCCATTGCTGAACATACATAACAACATCAGATTAACTGTTGCAGAACTATTCCTGAAGCTGTGCAAAAAATATGCAAAGGTACCCTTAGAGCGAGTATGCTTTAGTCCTCCTCACTCTGCCCTATTTTGTGTTTTTTCCTTATTTCTTTTATTAAACTAATGAAAAGGAAATGTTGAGGACACTTAATTTCAGAGTACAATTATGTGTAAAATGCTAAGGAGAAAGGGCAGCTGCACTGGGTGTGTTAAAAATTCGTGAACAAGGGTTACAGCGAACCATCATTACTTTATCCCTTCCTTTTTAGTTTTTGCATCTTTTATAATGGATAGATAGAAGGAAATCAATTTTTGGCAGTCTGCCACTTGATAAAGAATATAGATTAAAAAAAATCAGGTTAATATTTCATTCATTCATACATCACATCTTATTTAATGCAATAATTTATATAAGAAATCACACTGGCTCCAAAGAAATCTAACAGTGTGACAGAAACTATTAAAATTATGTTATGATTGTAGTACAATCTATTGTAGTATTACCGATATGTTAATAGTACAATCTATTTAAAAATCACAATGCATTTGCACATGTGACTTTTCTATGACTAATTTTATCCAGGATGATAATGATAATGATGATAATACTCACTTCATCAGCTTACAATGCAAACTGCTAGGTGGATAAGAGCTGGGGAAAGAACAGGACTCACCCCATCTCATGGTGCTTTGTCTTGAATTGCTAACGTTCTGGTCCACAAGTCCATCATCTTAACTGCTCAGTCACCACACACACATCCCATTTACCACAGATGAAGAATATCCAGAATGCAGATATCAAGTTTAGTAGTGGAGGAAATGGACAGTGTGGAAACTGGACCACTTTCTGAGGGACAGCATTACCTCTCAGTCACTCACTCATTCAACTCAGAGCATCTAAGATTTGAGTATCATCTATTGAGATTGTTGAGAACTATTCATTCATCATTCTTCCCATGCCTGCTTCTAAAAGAAAACCTGATGGCCCACCAAACAAGAACAAGGTTGACCACAGACTACAATGTTGACCACAGATAACAACTACAGCAAGCTTGCATCTCCCCCTTTTCCCTCCCGTAATTGCCTATGTTCTATAAACGTGAAATAGGAAAATGGTGGTTATCAGATATGTTCAGCTCTATCCTGCAGTCAGTGGCGAATAAAAGTAAAAATCTATAGCCTCAAATATCCAGAAACAACAAAGTTCTTTATCCATGTTCTTGACTAGAGAAACCTAAACCCATTCCTTGTAAAGTGCCACATACATTTTAAGAAAAATAAAAATTGCCTCTCTGCAAGATTATTTTTGTTCTAAAACACTCAGTTTGATTTGTATAAAGCCTCAGAATATGTGAATTTCAAGGTTGATGCACCATAGGTACATACTACTTTTGGGTCTCTGGGCTCTGTGTGCCAGCATATAATTGTTATAGGTTATTCTATCATATGATCCCTGACCTCCTTCTGCACATCATTAATATGGGGAGAAGACACTGTCAATAAACTTATCATGGTCTTTGTGAGACTATTGGGTGATGTTATATCTTATTTCAAACTGAATTACTTTTGCACTGATGTTTCTGGTTGAATTATAGGATATATACACATTATCCAGATGCTTATTGTTACAGATAAGCTGGGCAAAGGATTGTCCTTTTAGAATTTTAATTCAATGGACAACTTTGTTATTAATCTCTGCTTAATATATCTAAACATCTGATATATGTACTGCATATTCAGTCATCCTTTTATAGATGTTTCAATGCTTATTATATAATATGCATATTAATAAAACTTGTGCCACTGCTTTTTACAGTTATATAACTATAAAATTAGAGATGGTTTTATACGTATATATTTATGTATATCAACTACTTAACATAAACTTTTATGACAGAATTTTTCAACAACAAGAAAGGTCAGACTATATCTAGCTGACAGGTTTAGAGAGCAATGTATGATCTACTGTTTTTATTTGAGATTATACGATAATGAATTATCAATATTTTTTTTCACTTTGAGCTGAGGCTTTATTCACAGGTGAATTAAAAATATCTGCCTAGAATTTAGAAATACTGTGAAAATCTAGCATTCCGTATTAGTCAGATACTTTAATTTATAAACTAATTTTAAGGGACAAGCTTTATTAATATACAGATACATTAAGAAAAACTACTAACTGTAATTTCTATTTCATTTACTATGTATGTGTATACATCATACATACTCTTACAAACACACACATATGCATACTAAAATTTGATAACACAAACAATTTAAACTAAGACACAGGTATTTAAATACCATCAAATTTTTGAATTCAAAAATTATTCCCAGAGTTTGATACATTTTCTTTTCCTATCTTCTCATCTCATCTACAACATTCCTATGCAATGCCTCTAGATCCAAATTCAAATACTGTTTTGTATCTCTAGTTCATCTTGTTTTCATTTGATACCAATACTATAATAATGCCCTGTCTGCTTCTCTGAAGAGTTAGATGCTATTTTACCACAATAGCTAGTTTGTTTGGTCGCCTCACTTCATACCAAATTTAATAATGGAAAAAGAGAGAGGAAGGTACCCAACCAGATGTCTCGTCCATTATGTATGCCACCTAGCATAGCCCTATGGGGAAATAAGTGGCAAACAAATTTTAACAAATAAATAATGCTAACTTGTAATGCAGTTTGATCATTTGTGATTTGGATCAATGTGTGAATCTAAATATGAACACTGAAAACCATAGATCTCTGGGAATATTTAGACGCAATACATTGAAAGGGTACCAAAATAGAGAAAGCATCTTTAGCATTTCAAGCATGGCAAACCTTTTCCAGTCATAAAATGGCTGAAAATCCAGAGGTACCAAAGATCAAATCTGGAATCTCTTGCATGCAAATTATATCCTCTACCACTGAGCTGTTCTATAATAAGATTTCTTTAAACTTATTATATCCTGCAGTTCCTTTGAAGTGAATATTGGAAGTGATTATAGTACAGTAAATTTACAAAACAGTTTCATTTCTCCAATAGTCTTAACAGGTTCAGATTAGAAAATATGCCAACAAAATGATTTTCCAAGTAAGTATTTCAAGCCAGCAGACCAAAAACTTTAAATACAGTGAAAGTCCAAGAAGGAAAATGAAAACAAAAGCAAAATATTCCATATAGTTGGACAAATGCTAAATAATGGTCCTCTGGCACCACCTTTGGGCCTATCCCTCCAAGCTTCTTCCTGCCAACTTCAAGATTAGTGATAGAATATATTATGGATTAAAACAAAATATATATTCTGCTTGCTGTTCAGCCCAGGCCTTACCTTCTTTTTGGAATTCCAGCTCTGATCCCTTCCAAGGCAGGAAATAAGCACAACAGTGTCAAAGCCTTATACAATAACCTTCCCCCGCCCCGCCTTCTTTCTCTCTCAATTGAACAATTGAACAATTGAACTTTTCTCATTCACTATTTTCTTTCTCTGACTCAGCACTACAATTAGAAAAACATCAGGGGAGCAACACGTTTGAAAAATATGTATCTGCCTTACCCGGCATATACGGTAGGCAGGTGTATGAGAAATAAAAAAAGAACAAGCAATTGAAAAAAGGCAAGTTGCTATGGGAAGAGAAAGATATTGAAACGATTCTACTATAATTTAGCTTGCAACATTTGTCCATATATTTCTCCTACATGTCTATTAAATGAATATTCTTTTAGAGAAGCTTAAGCTATGTTGGTGGAAGAAAGTTATTGTGTGGCTGCTTTTGCAAATGAGTTTCTTTTTAGATACACACGCATTCATCCTATTAGCCACCCAAGGATTGGTGAGAACAGTTAGACTGAGCTACCATAGCAACTAGCATATGCAATCCTTTGAGGTACATGGCAATCCAGAACAAAGCCTGTCAATGAATATAAGTAGCTTTGTTAAGAATGGAATGTTTCTGTAGAAAAAACTATAATGGAACAGAGGGCACCTCAATGTTGGGTCTTTGCTCCAAAAAATCTCCTCACTTCCTAATCTCCCACTGTCATCTATATTTGGCAAATAAGTGGTGTTTTTAGAATAACTGCAAAGGCAGTTTTTCCGTTTTCAAAACTGAAACTCTGCAGAGTTTGTGGGCAGGTCATCTTCTATTGATGGGAAACTAACTGGATTCTGCTTCCTAACTTTATAGATAATAAGGGAGTTGACCTTGATGGAGATATGCAGGATTGTTGCTAGAACAATGAGGGATGAAAAATATTTTAAGTTCACAATAAACCAATAACATTCAGAATTGACTCAGACAGATACCTCCCTCATTCACTAATGTATAAAGGGGGGATTTGTTATAGGCACAATCAAGACTTGCAATATTCTATTATTATAGCCAAGGTTTGCAAGATCCCAAAGTCTTTTCAACACTGTATTTAATCACACATAAATAGGTAGATGCCAATATTTTCTGCAATATCAAGGATTAAGTCTGGAATCTTCTGCAGCCACAAATATCCTCTACCATTGAACTGTTCTATAATATTTCTTTAATCTACCATTCATTTGAAGTAAATATTGGGAGGAAGTTGGTATTTATTACTGTAAATGTTATGGGGAGTAATAATATGTTTCTTGTAATACCTTAGTTCTTTTTTTGTTCCAGGTCAGAATTGAGATCAGGTAGTCCACTTCTTGTGTCATTGTCCTCTTACAGATGAACAGTACAGCTCTCATATTAAATGTTTCTCTTGTTAGCTTTTATGTATTAATTTATATAATTCTATGATAAACCAAATGTCCATGACATAAATTCTGCTATTCTAAGCACAACCTCTCTTTAATGAAAACTTGTCTCATTAACTAATTTTGCATGAAGACTGAAAATCAGTCTTTAACTATTCTAAAAGTTAACCTTTTATATTAAAATGCATTTTCAACCTATCTGCATATTCTCCTTTGCCATAGGAAACAAAATAGGTCATCTATATATTACAGGCAATCCTTACTTAATGTCCACTCGTTCAGTGACTGTTCACAGTTACAACGGTGCTGAACAAGGGGACCGACAATGGATCCTCATAAATGCAGCCACCATAGCATCGCTTTGGCAAACGGACCACAATCATAATGTTGCAGTATCCCATGCCATTTGTGACCTTCACTGCTGGTTTCCAACAAGCAAAGTCAATGGGGAAACTGGTAGGAGATTGCACATAGTGATCACATGACCACCAGATGCTAAAGTTCTGCAGAATTCACCTAATGATGGCAACTGGAACTGCCAGAACTGCCATTGTACATCAACATGGTCATGTGACACCATGCCTTATAACAGTGTCACTTAATGACAGAGTTCCCAGTCCCAAATACTATTAGTAAGCAAAGACAACCTGCATATATGGTACATTAAACAGCTTTCTACTCTTGGTCCATGCAAAGCCTCCAAGATTGCACTGCCAAAATTCAGCAAAACTAATATTACATCAAACATTGAGAGTGTAAGATTCCAATTTTCAGCAGGAATCTAAAAGAAGCTGTTGCATTAAGCTTCTAATAAATCTAATCCTATTTTAAAATAATATTAATCCACTTTAAAAGCTCTGTAAAGAGGCTGAAAATCTAGCATGCCCCCCTCATGTAACATCATTGCCCTGGATCATCTGCTTGCTAAAAAAGTAATTTATAAACCCTGCTGCTCCCCACTTTTCTTTAAAAAAAAAACAGGTGCACAGGCAGCCTCTATGGGGGGAGGGAGCAAACTGATATTTTCCTAAACCCTTTTTTGATGCCTCTAGTCTCACATGTCCTTGAGGAGAAAATAAAAAGCAAAACACAGACAAGATTGTCTTACAAAAGGCTTCCTATTTTCCTTTTTTATCTCTACTGTACTTTGTACTATTTTCTATGAAGATTAATGAGTGCTTAACATAAGCTAGCCATTAGTCTAAATTCTGATGACATCTGGAATTATGCCCCCCCAATAAACTAAAAACACAATACTTGCCTTTAAACTATTTACATGTAAAGTACCCTAATTATAATCTAAAACCATTTTTTATTTCAGTTGTCCAGCTTAGCAAACTAAAACATTGTGAGATGTGGACCACTTCACTTTCCAAGAAACACTATTGTGTACACTCCTTTTTGATCAGTGCCCAATAACAATTTCTGTACAACTGGTTTCCTGACCAGAGAAAAATAAATGAGACTCCAGTATAACCAATCTTTCAAATTGTGTGTAACTCCTATTGATCTTTAATCTGACTAATGGGTTAAATTATCTGATTTGGGTAAACCATTTATTCTAATCACTTCTATTATACATAATGCTACATCATACCATATAGTAATATAGCAACCAAAGAGACTATGCAGATGAGCAAACTAAGGGCAGAGATCAGCTACAAGAAATAGTTTCTACTGTACCTCCCATGCAGCTGAAACTTATTCATTAGACTAAGGTTTGATGTCTGTCTGTACCTCATGCAATCAAAACTAGCCAACTATTAATAATAATAATAAACCCTTTATTATCAAAGTATAATATGTATACAGTGAAATTGGCTGAGCCTCCCTCTGTGCCCCCCCTCACCACAAACTCACGGTGACAACCCCCCAACATATTTCACCCTGTGAACTAATTGCACATCACACCGGCCTCACGAGTCTGTCATGCATAAAGTTATAAAGTTATGTCCCGTTCAGAAGCCTGACAGCCTATGGATAAAAGCTGTTCTTCAGCCTGTTGGTACGGCTGGCTATGTTTCTGTATCTCCTACCCGATGGTAGGAGAGTAAAAAGGTACCAACCAGGGTGTGAGTCATCCCTGAGAATTTTCCTCACTCTGCCAAGGCAACGGGCCCTGGCGATGTCATCCAATGGAGTCAGGGAACAGCCCATGATGTCTTGTGCCGTGCTCACCACCCTCTGCAATACCTTCCTGTCCGCAGCTGTCAGGCCAGCATACCAAACCACAATACAATATGTGAGAACGCTTTCAATAGTAGACCGGTAGAAGAAGGTCATGAGTCGTCATTCTACCCTGTTCTTCCGCAAAACCCTGAGGAAGTAGAGTCTCTGTTGGGCCTTTCTGGCCACCTGGGCTGTATTAGTTTTCCAGGTAAGATCTTCACAGAGGTAGACTCCCAGGAATTTGAAGGAGGAAACTCTCTCCACATAGTCCCCTCCGATGTAAAGTGGGGCAGGTTCCTCTCTTTTCCTCCGGAAGTCTAGCACCATCTCCTTTATCTTGCCAATGTTCAGGTGCAGGTTGTTCTCTAGGCACTATGAGGATAGTTTTTGTACCTCCCCCCTGTACGCTGTCTCATCTCCACCTGTAATGAGACCCACCACAGTGGTGTCATCTGTGAACTTGATGATCGCAGTGGATGGGTTGGATGTTACACAATCATATGTGTACAATGAGTACAGGTAGGGGCTAAGCACGCAACCCTGTGTGCGATATGAACCCAGACCACATGATGAATATATAGTTCAATAAATTGTGTAATTCCAGATATTTATATTAAATTATAAAATCAAATCATGCATATATAAACAATATGATTTGTAAATACAGTTTAGTGTGGCATTATCAACAACTTCATTGCTGAGTGCCATGTATGAATCCAACTTTTCTTCTGTAAGTAGTGCAGCAAATTATTCTTAACTATTGCATTGCCCAAGGGGAAATTACCAGTGATTAAAGAAATATCACAGCCACAAGGATTGCTGCTGCCTCCAACATTTTGCCTATGTTTACCCAATACATCTAAGTCAACAATTATAGTTAACTAGCATGCATTGCCAACTTACTGCCTTTTTCTTGGGCTCTTTACTCAAAGTCCTAATTTACTAGCATATAAACTCAAAGCAGGTGGCATTTGAAAATTTACAATAAGCAGAGCTTGCAAAGCTTGTCATAGTTGAAATATCAAGACACTTTTTTTGACTGTTGTGAGACATAAATGTGATGCACCTAAATTCATGGCTACTCTGGGTTTAAAGGGCACTACGCTTAAAAAAAGCTCACATAACAAAAAGAGCATCATGCATCTTTGTCAACCTGACTTTTTGGATTAAATAGGTTGTACAAGCACAATGTGGTATCTTTGGCTGCTGGACTGGTTCACTACATTTTTCAGAAGCCAGTACTGACTAACCACAGTTGCAGTGCAAGCATAGCTGGTATCAAATGGGTTCAGCTTTCTTTCCATAGATTCAGTCAGCATGGCCAATGACAAGGAATTGTGGGAGTTATCGGTTAGTAGGTTGCGCCATCACACTGCTAAGATTGCATAGACCAGTGGTTCTCAACCTGTGGGTCGGGACCCCATTTGGGGTCGATCGACCATTTCATGGGGGTCGCCAAGCAAGGCTGTCCGCCATTTTTTTTGTCCGCCATTTTTCCCCCCTTTTCTGGCAGGTGCCTTACCTCCCTTGGGCTGGGCCAGCTGGTGGTCGACCTGCTCCGTCTCTGCCGCTTGCCAGCTACACCTCGGCCGGCGCAGGGGGCGGAACCACGCATGCACGGCACTCCCGGGCAGGGAAAGTCCTCGACTTACGACCGGTTGGGTAGTCCTCGACGTACGACCGGTTTAGTCCTCGACATACGACCGGTTGGGGTCGCGGCATTAAAAAGGTTGAGAACCACTGGCATAGACCAAGGTAGGCAACCTTGGCTCTTTGATGACTTGTGGACTCCAATACCCAGAATTCCTGAACCAGCTATGCTGACTCGGGAATTCTGAAAGTTGAAGTCCACAAGTCATCAAAGAACCAAGGTTGCCTACCCCTGGCATTGACCAAAGGTGCTTTTTTCCAAAAGGCAACTGGACTTTCTTGGTTTTTTTTTTAAATGTTTTGCTCCTCATCCAAGAACCTTCTTCATTAAAGCACCTTTGGAACAACCACAACCTGGATGATTGAGAACCTCAATAGACAGTTGAACAGACCAGTGTTTGGCAACTTTAATCTGTTGACTTCACCTCCCAGAATTTCTCCACATAGAAACAATGGCATCGATAATTGTCCTAAGGCCCGCCTCAACAACTTCTCTCTACCAAAGATTAGATTAGCTAACAGCCCCAGTTTCAACCACTGCATCCCCTTCTCAACCACAGGACAGAAACGAAGAGGTAGTTTACCATGAGGTAAGATAGGCGGCTTATAAATTTTACAAATAAAGAAGGCGGCCATGGGAACGGAGGCTGGGCACAAAGCCACATCTCTTTACTATCTCTTTACTATCTCTTTACAGATAAGCGGCCGAGTAGCACAGGAGAGGAATCGGAAGGAAGGGCTCCTAGAGGTATGGGCGCCATATCTGTTTCAGAGGAGGAACCCAATATCCCTCCACCTTTGTGCTGCGCCCTTCTTTTAAATTACTTTAAAGCTCCGAGGAGCCTTAATATGGCTTCAATGAGGTGGCCGTGTAAGGCGGGGGCTACATTTCTCTTCACAATCGGACCGAGGAGCGAAAAGCACTTTTCCCAAAAAGGTCGCCACTGGCCTCACGAGGAAAGGAAAAAACCGTTTCCCGCCTTCTGCGAGTGGCAGCAAAATGCCCGCCTCAGGGGGCCACTTACTGCAGAAACGCCGGCGCTCAGTTCTGCGCCTCCGAAGTCTGTTCCTCAGAAGGCAGCGACAGCGTTGGCCGGGCCGGAGCTCCATGGTCAGAAACGCGGAGGGTCTACTAAAACGGCGGCGCCAAAAGTCGCGCGAAAGTCGCGGCGAGGAGGAGGCACGTGCGGAGGAGGAGGAGGAGGAAGAGGCCGGCGCCCAGCGAGAAGCTTTGGCCCCCAGTTTCCCCTCGGAGACGGTGGAGCGCACGGCTCGCCACCGACAGCTCCAGGGAAACACAAGAGCGATCCGCGCCGGTTCCCTGGCTCTGCTCTCTGGGAGCCGAGCTTCTACCGCCTCCGGCGCCATGTTTTATGCATGAGGGCGAGAGGCGCGTAATTTCATCCATCTTCAGAAGCCCGGCCCGCCAGCGCGGTTTTCAGGTTTCGCCCGGTGGGTTACACCAGCGCAGTCTGAAAGCGGCCGCCCTTTCAAAGAAGACGTTTCTGAGGGAAAGGGGTGGTGTTTTGCTTTGTTTTGTTTTGTTTTTTCCCCTCTCCCGGGCTTCTGAAACGGACTCTTTTAAGTCGTTTCAAAGAGAAACGGCTTTTTCTCCTCTTGCGAATGGCGGGCGCGATAGAGCAGCTGCCTAAAAGCCTATCTTTTCTGGGTAGTTGCCGTTTGCGTGCGACTTGTCCCCGGGGTGGTAAACTGCGAGCCGTGTTTTTGAAATGTTCGTTAAAATGGGCTTTTAAAACAACAGCAGTTATCCCGGTCGAGGACCGCATGATCGAGCTCCCAGGTCAGATATCTCAAGGTTTCTCTGGTGAGCTGAGACAAATGATTTACCCAAGACAGCGGCCTAGAGAGGCCGTGGCATCTGGCCTTCCCGAGACTGATCCTGATTTAATTTGTGAAGAGCATCTTCCCTGTCCTTTTTTCCCGTTGCATCGTAGTTTGCAATGTCATGATTACAAATGCGCCTTATTATTTGCATATATCCGTTTCTGCAAGAAAAAAAGTACACAGGCAATCAAATACGTTTAGTGTCAAAGCAAAAGAAACATTTAATTCTCTCCCCCCCCCCCCAGTTAATGGCCCTAAAAGGAACAACTAACCATCCCCTCTGATGACGGTTAATGGACTCACTCTACTGTTTCAGGAGTTTTGGATTGGGAACCGCTTGGGGTTATTGTGCAGTGCCTTTTTAAAAGAGACTTCTCAGCTGGTGAAAAGAGCCTATTCCTGGCCCACTTCCTTTTTCTTTTTGCTAAGTCTGAATGAAAAAAGGGAGGAAAAATGCCAGAGGAAAGGAGTGGAGAGACTGGAAGACAAAATAGCAATGAAGTTAGAGCACATACAGTTCTTCAGAGCACATTCTGCTTTTCCTAGTGCCAGGATGGCCCCCAACTGTCTCTTGAAGATCAGAATGCAGGAAAATTTAATAAATACTTCATAACACAAAGCAATCTCCACTTGTTTTTTTCTTGTTCCACATCAAAAGCAATTCTCTGCTTCTGTGTGATCGGCCTATGCCAGTTACTTACCGTGTGCTGTGCTCCTTCCCTCCAGTCAATAGTCACTTGCAAGTACAATGGTACAAAGTCCATATTGTTGATACAGTGTGATCCTCACACTGCTCTTTGTAGCCGTTTTTGTGATGGGCTCTCTGGACCCCACACTTTTTACAAGTTCACTAGTGGAGCTCTGGAAAAGCTGTGAGTTGGGAGAGGTGTTTTGAGGGTTTCCTCCAGTTCACTTGTAGAACAGGCAAGATTGGTGGAATTATCAAGAAATCAGTTTTCCCTTCTAAATCAAGCAACAAGAAGAATGGTAAATCTGTTTTTATTTTTCAGGACTCCACTAATGGATGGGAATATACCACATATGAGCCAGCAATGTGCTGCAGCTGCCAAAAAAGCCAATACAGTGCTAGGCTGCATTAACAGAGGGATAGAATGAAGATCATGTGAAGTATTCATACCACTTTACAATGCCTTGGTAAGGCCACACTTGGAATACTGCATCCAGTTTTGGTCACCAAGATGTAAAAAAGGTGTTGAGACTCTAGAAAGAGTACAGAGAAGAGCATCAAAGATGATTAGGGGACTGGAGGCTAAAACATAAAAGGAACAGTTGCTGGAATTGGGTATGTCTAGTTTAATGAAAAGAAGGACTAGGGGTGACATGATAACAGTGTTCCAATATCTCAGGTGTTGCCACAAAGAAAAAGGAGTCAAGCTGTTCTCCAAAGCGCCTGAAGGCAGGACAAGAAGCAACGGATGGAAACTAATCAAGGAGAGAAGCAACCTAGAACTAAGGAGAAACTTCCTGACAGAACAATTAACCAGTGGAACAACCTGCCTCCAGAAGCAGTGAATGCTCCAACACTGAAGTTTTTAAGAAGAGACTGGACAGCCATTTGGTTGAAATGGTATAGGGTTTCCTGCCTGAGCAGGGGGTTGGACTAGATGACCTCCAAAATACCTTCCTCCTCCTCCTCCTCCTCCTCCTCCTCATTATTATTATTATTATTATTATTACTACATAGGGCTTTGAGGTCTTTGAGGACATGTGGTGTCCTCAAAGATTGAGAGGAAAGTGATTGGTGCTTGGGTAAGTAAATCGTGGGAGAATCTACCAATTGGAGTGCTTGGTAAGCCCTCTTTAGACAGGACAGCTCATCAGCATTATTGCCAGAGCTGAAGAATAGACTGAAATCTGGCTTCATTTCTAAATGGTTTTAGTGTTGGAGACCAGCAGTTTAAGGCTGTCATAGAGTTATTCAAAGCGAAATCGTGTTTGTAGGATCCTTCACCTTTTTAGGAGTTCATCTCTAGGAGGCAAAGTCAGCAGTCACCTTATGGAAATTTACTTTGGCCTGGTTTGGAGATCAATGTAATCTTGCTAGTTAGTTGACCAGGTAAATTAATCTATTTTTGGAATTCATACAGTCTACTAACCCTAATCCATCTCTACTAATTCAGGGATTGAGGTCATTGTGTTGAAACAGTTTAAATAAGTTCAAAGTGTGGACAGGATATAGCATATTCAGAATTTTCTTAAATCAAGTGAGAATCTATTCATTGAAAGCTAATTTGGTGGCTGTAATCCCTGTGTTAGTTGTGCAATTTGTAATTGGATGTTCATCAGGACAGAAGTATATATTTTTACCTTAGTTAGTATGATTAGGAATGATTTGAATTTCATCATATATGTAATAGTTGGCCTTGCTTTCACAAATAGTCTTATTTCCAGCCAGGCAAGGTTTGTATTTTGAAGGAGTTGAGCTTTGGGAAAATCAATATATGTGTCATGCCTATTGAACAGGATACTCCAAATATTTCTTCAGCTGCCCCAGATGTTCAATGAATAGAACACTCTATCTGCAAGCATTTTACTTGTAATTTTTATCAACAAGTATAGGTTTTGATACATTGAATGCCCTTTTCTTTAACAAAACCTAATTTAAATGGCCTTGAGAATTTTCTTCCTTGGTACCTAATTTATAGATATCAATGAAGAAAATTCTCAAGACCATTTACTAGAAAGTTTTCACAGTCTTCTGTTTCGCCGTCATTTAAAACTGTTTTGCTGAGCAGGATGTTTCTGATGAAACTTGAGAACATCACAGACTCTTTACTGGGTACAGTTTTCATTTCAAGAATCTAATACCTGGTTCATTAAAAGATCCATTGTCCTGCTGCTGTTTTTGTGTTTAAATGAGCATGTTTTGCTTTGAACCAAATGATACGGCAAAGATTTTATTTTTTAAACTAGCTGTACCCGGCCACGCGTTGCTGTGGCTCAGTCTGGTTAAATCGTAGCGTGTGTTGCTTTTACGTCCAACAGATGGCGCTGTTTTTCAAAAAAAGCATATTTTTACCTGTCACAGGTGTGACATCTATATAGTATAGGTATATAAAAACACGCGCGTATTCGAATGCAACATTGTGTCAAAATTTCAAAGCAATCGGTGAAGAACTTTCGGAGATTTAAGATTTTGAACAAACGAACATTTACATTTTTATTTATATAGATTAGTTTATTTAAATGACCTATGTAGCTCCCCATCTCTCAACAATGGCTCCAGGCAGCATACAATCCAACACCAAGAAAATATAACTCATAATGCCAACTTAAAAACAACTTCAAATCAAGATGATCACGTCACCAGCAGAATTGGCTTAAACTCCTAGCCCAGGGGTAAGCAACCTTGGCTCTTTTATGACTCATGGACTTCAACTCCCAGAATTCCTGAGCCAGTCCACGAGTCATAAAAGAGCCAAGGTTGCCTACCTCTGTCCTAGCCCAAATGCTGCAGGTTAAGAGTTTTATTCCACCTTTTCTTTAACTCAGTGGTAAAATATGTCTGTTGCATATAACTCCAGATTTGAAGAAGCATTGAGGTGTTGCTGCATTGGCAAGATTGAGCTAAATAGATACAAACTGATACATTTCCAGCATTCTGAAGAATCTAGTTCCACAATAAACATCTGCTTCCTATGTAAGAAGATTCCAGCTTCGGTCCTTGGCATCTACAGTCAGCACAGTTTGAAACCCAGGAAGCCTGTTAACAGTATCACTGAGGCAGAGGTCCCCAACCTTTTGGGCATCAGGGACCAGTTATGTGGAGAGAGGTTTTCCCGCGGACCGGGGATGTGTATGGTTTCGTGTGCTGCCTGCATCCCACGGATGGGGCTGTTTGTGCGGACCGGTTGGTGGCATGCTGCGGCCCGGTACTGGTCCACAGAGCGGGGGTTGGAGACCTTACAAAAATTCAGGCCAATGCACAAATTTTGATTTTAGTCATTTAAACTAGTTTATATGAATTAAGATGAATGAATGCTATAACTCTAGCTATTTGTATAAAGAAGCAAAGCTTATTACAAGTCATCCTCAATTTATGACTGGTCAATTAATGACTGTTCAGAGTTATAACAGACTTAAAAAGCTGTACTGACTGTAGATGCCAAGGACTGAAACTGGAATTTGCTACATGGGAAGCAGATTTTTACCATGGAACTAAAGTTTGGGTGGTAGGGAAGCAGCCATAACTTCAAGGATGGTCTGTAAGTAGCTAGAAAGCAGCCCACAGCCCATAACTTCCCAATATGCACATGTGTTCCATACATATATGGAACATAAAGAGAGAACCTAAACACATATTTAACGTGTGATTTTAATGTTAATGTGTTTAAGGTTGTAAGCTGCCCAGAATCACCTTGTGGTGAGATGGGCAATAAACAAATTTAATAAATATTATTTTGTCACACTGAAGAACTAATATGGGTATTACTGGTAAAGCATTTTTTTAAAAAAATCCAGAGGTCAAGCTCTATAGGCTTTCTCTCCCATGTTTATTTAGATCTTTAAAATGTTATGTAATTGATAGCTTTACATAAATAGCAACTTTTATTAGTATGTGACTGAGGTTTACAATAGTTCATTCAGCTTTTTCAGCAGTTTTAATCTGAGATCTAGATGTTAAGCAAACATAACAGACCCCTCACTTTATTAATGAAGTCCCACTTATCTATGGTAACAAGAACTGTGGGCATCCGCTGTTGCTTTCACTATTCACAGGTTGGGGTTTTTTTTTTTCAGAATAAAACATTTACATTAATAAGATGCAACAGCAGGTCTGTGTGAGTTGGGATTAAAAAAGAATCCTTAATTAGATTTGTTGACAGGAATGATTTCTTTCTTTTTTCATATTATCATAATATTTCTATCAAATCATGGGAAGGAAGAAAAACAGTGACAAACATACGTTGGTTGGCTTGCACATTTATCTTAAATTATATCACAAGACTCCAGTTACCCTGTTCATAGAGTACAGGAGTCTTTTCCAATCTCACCATTCAGATGTGATATCAAATGCTAACTGAGGAACTGTAAGAACAACAGTGCATCAAGAGGGCATTGAATTTTGGGATTAAATTAAAAATAACTCTAACACCACACTATTATTTTCTTTCTAAATTGCACCTCACCGTCATCTCTCTTCATTCTTAATTTCTATTTTTTTTTTCAACCTTGATACACCTATACCAGACATGTCAAACTCGCGACGTTACGTATCGGGACGGTTGCCATTGCCGGCAATGGGGTGGGCGTGGCTTCTGAATGACGTGTCCGGCCCGTGGGCCGGCAGTTTGACACCCCTGACCTATACAGTATGTGTCCTTTCTTGTAGTGTTTTTATTGGTTTCCATTTCCTCACTAAAACTTTAGGTTTGTCAACCTCCAGCTCAAATATCCAATATCCAAATATTCCATTTTTTCATTCTTTGGCTCACCCATATCTATGTTTTTCTTTGCTTTCCTGCCAGTTTTAGTTTCATCATAATTTATTTACAGTGTTCACATTTTGATCCCATTTGTCTTTCTTGCCAACATTTCTAATGATCTTGTTGACTCCTAGCCTTTGCAGTTGTTTTCAAATAATATTTGAAAATAATGTTTTAACATGTATATGACCATTAATTCCTTAGTCTCCTTATTATTTTGCTCTCTTTCTATGTCTTCTTCTTTTTCTTAGGTGTCTCTTTTGATGCTGGAGGCTGTGCAGATGTGGATGGTAAGGAACTGTCTCTGATTTAATCCTACCAAGATTGCTCCCCCCTCCAGATCTGGGGAAGTTCCACTTTCTCTTTCAGAAATGGTGAGTATCTGAGGGTCTTCTTGGATTCAGAGTCTTTGCTCAATGAGCAGATAGAAAGGCCTTCCTGTCCACATGTGTGCCAGCTGCAGTCTTCTAAATCAGAAAGCAATCTTGCCCTTAACTCCTGCAGTGCAATTTCCATACGGCTCCCCTTGAAGACCACCTGGAAGATTCAATTGGTCCAGAGCGTAGTGACACAGGCTGTAATAGCCATGCCTTGGCATGTCCATATAACACCTCTACTCCACATGGATTCCTAATTTGTTTCCAAGTGTGATTCAAGGTGCTAGTTGCTACCTATAAAACCTATGTAGCATAGGACCTGGTTATTTGAGGAACTACCTACTGTATCTCCCATAACATTTGCCTAGCTGATTTGATCCAGCAGTGTTGATGCAGTCTAGTTTCCTTTGATTAAATAATGTCAATTATCAGGACACTGGAATTGTGCCTTCTCTTCTGCAGAGCCTGCCCTCTGGATTGAGGTTGCCCCCAGGATCCAGATGGCTCCACTCTGCTAGGTTTTTGAAGGGCCTTGAGGACTTAGCTCTTCTCCCAGGTCTTTGGCGAAAGTAATTGAAACCCCCTCCTTCATGCTGTTTGTCTCCTTTTTTTGTTTTCAATGTTATATTATTTTATTGTTCTCTGTGATTTTATCTGTGAAGCACCCAGAATTGATGTTCAGACTGAACATGAACTGAAAAAAAAAATCAATGTTTGTGAAATGATTTCCACTCATAGTAGATGAGATGAGAGAGGATGCCAATTCCTACATATACTTCCCAGGGGAAAAGTGGCATGGCTCAGCTATAACTGCATAAAACCAATTTTACAATAGATGAGAAAACTAAAGCAAAAGTACATAATTTTCAATGCTATAGTTATACCAGCAGAGATCTATGGCTATGAAATGTGTAACCTAAGTAAATCAGAAGATGGAGCAATCAGAAGGAGAAGCTTTCAATCACAGCATGCAATGAAGAGATGAGTAGTTAGTCTTGCTCAGAGAGTGAATCTAATGCAGAAAAGTGCCATAGAACCAATATGGAAGAAGTTATTAAAGTAGTAAAAATAGCATATATGAATGTGCAAGACATATCATAGACATGCATGTTCATGTATTACAACAGATGGACCCACTAGGTGACATAACGGTGGTCCTGTAACTTTGTTTTGTAGCAACACAAAAAATATCTACCTATGAGGTGGAAAGAGTAAATATGGACACTTGGATCACTATAGCAATAGCACTTAGATTTATATACCTCTTCATAGTGTTCAAGTGTTTACAGAATTAGCATATTGCCCTCAACAATCTGGGCCCCATTTTACCGACTTCGGAAGGATGGAAGGCCTGGAGCCGGTCAGGATCGAACTGCTGGCAGTTGGCAGAATTAGAATTTGACATGCACTAAACACTGTTTTTAATCATCCCTTTGCCAATAAATCTATCTTAATGATAGGTTTAAGCTTAGTTTGGACATAGCTTTAGGTGGAAAGATTACTCCTCCCACATTACTAAGCTAAATGGAATAGTTAGACATAATACTGTGCAGGGAGTTGGACAAGAAGACCGCCAAGGTCCCCTCCAACTCTGTTATTCTGTTATTCTATAAGGCAGCATTCTATGATCCTTGTATCCTGAAGAGTCAAAATATACAGTTATCCTGTCAGTCTTAAGCTTTTGAAATTTTGTAAAGATTTTTATAAGCAGGGTAAATCTGAAGTTCTGTGTGAAGTTTTGGAAAGACTTTTCCTTTTTACTAATGAAAAAAATCCTTTGAGCATGGAGCGATATTCATAACATTTGTAAGGAGTAATTCTTGTAACATTTAAAGTAAAATTATTCATAAGCATTACCTAATTTACATATCTCTCCAGTGCTTACAGTAATTTCACACTTAAAAAAAACTTGTTAACAATCACCAGGTAATTGGTAATCTTGCCACATTAACTCATGGTGTTAACACTTAGTGTTAGCATCATATTAAAAAGCTGTGCTTCTATTTAAAGGAATTGTAGACACATAATTTTACATAACTGCAATTTGCATCTGTACAGTATCTTAATCCATACCTTCAGCTCATATGTGCCCAATTCCTATGCTAGTCTATGATTGTATTAAACGTTGTTTGACTTACTACAAATAGCTTATTAATATTGCCCATTTGTATTATAGTTGAAAACATAGCTTTTTTAAAAAAATTGAGGATCACATTACACTATCTACTGAACTGATATTTTGGGATGCAGATGTTTCATGCAAATTTGCCCAATAAAGTCTCTGGTAGAATATCATAAAAATATTGGTATTTTTCAATGAAGTTATTTCACTTATAACATTTACAATTTTTCATGATTTATCAGAAAGGAGTCCCCTTGTTCTATAATTAATTTCTTTTTTTAAAAAAATAGTGGTGAATGTTTAATGGAGAACGGCTATTAGATTTGGACTGAGTTCCTTTGGTGGGGAAAAGAGAATTGTATAAGTTTGACAAAATTTTGTTCCAAGGAACCCACACAGTTCACTTTGATTTCCTGTTGTCAATTACTTCTTGTCTTATATCAACCAAAATAATTTTTGTATGACCCTGTTTTTTGAAACTGCATAAAAGTTATTTTGGAACTGCATTTTTCTCTGTAATTTTACATTTCCTCAGTAAGTGCTCATTTGTTTTTTGGTGCACATATTCTTGAAAGCCCTGGACACTGTAGAATAAGGATAATAAATTATTTCACTATCTACTAAGACCCCAAATCAGAAGGGAACAGACAATCTCTCCAACAAATTTCACACTGAGTAAAAATTATAGAGAATACATGCATGTATATTGATGTATCTCTTTTTTCAGCTTGCAAAAAGATTTTCTTGGCAACTGTTTTGGTTGTTCTCTATTTTTGTTTTTGTAATAGATGTTAATTATGCTGAGGAATATTTAGTTTTGTGTAGGCAGAAGTTACTCACTCTATACGTAATTGACTCTAAACCATATTTTTTCATGTAAAACATTTAATGCACATTGTATAAAATATTTAAGTTCCAGATTGAAAAGGCAATTTCAGAAAAGCTTAATTACAGTGTATCATTCCATTTTTTTTACTTCTACCAACTCACTTTTCCATAATAAAATGTAAAGAGAAAAAAAGATTAGAAATACCATTGTGTTCACTTATTATAGTTTTACTTTAAAATATGTGGCAAATGAGACTTTTAGTCACAGAGTGAAAATTCAAACTGCTGAGCCAAGTTACACCATCTAAATTATTGTGAAATTTAAGTAAGCATTAGAAAACTGAATAATCTAATAGTGGTGCTTTTCAAACTTTTGCCAGCTGCTAAAAATTTTATCACATTGAAATGTCTATCAGAAGAAAATAGCAAGTAAAACAATTACTGCTTACACACATATGAACTAATTCTTCCTTGTACTGCATGTTACCTTCATATTTTTTGCTTTTTAAAATACCATACATTTGAGTCATCTATGGATTTTTTATCTCTACGCTCAGATCTCTAGGTTTTGGTTCTTTATGTTCTTATTTAATACCCATTACATTTTTATTTCTGAGGATTTATAAGACCAGAGCAAGTATTGGATTCTTCTAATCCTTATATTCTTGAATATGACAGTTATCAGAACAACTGAAGTCACTGCCAGCAACTTTTTCCTAATCTCTTTCAAGAACTTTTTTAAAGAGAGGCAGACTATGAAGGTTTGAAGTAATTTTTTTTAAAAAAAATATGTATAATAAATTATGTGCAAGTGCCTATAAATACATCTGGTTTTTTGGCTAAATTGTCTTCATGGTCACTTGGATAAATGCACAAGTTTGCCAATCTTCCAACTGACAAAATGGGGTGCCTCAGCAGACTCCATAAAAAGGTGGAGGTCACAATGCAGGAACTGAGGGAAATGGCAGATAGTAGAAGAGATAAGGGGAAATACACAGAAACATGGTTGCATTCAGTCAAAGGCAGTTATTAGAAGAAAGTATATTATGATTAATATTTATGAAAATCATAGCACAATAGCTTCTTATCTAGGTTTGGTTCTGGCCAGATCTAATAAAAATAGTCTTATTGCCATTTTAAGCAAAATGGATAGCTGTGAGTAAAAACAACTAAAATTCTGCCTACCTCACATTTAGTTTTAATACTACTAGTCTTTAGTGCTTTCTACCATCTAAATTTCTAAATTGTTTCAATTTCAGTCTCAATTTCAGTTACAAAAAGGAAACAGTACCCACCCACGGAAAGTAATGGGCAGAAGGAATAACCTTGAGAAACAGGTGGAAGAGCCGCAACCAAGACAATGTTCTCAATGTTCTCAACCAAAGAAATCTAAGTCCAGGCCAGAGCTGTAATATGAGAAAGCATCTCAGACAAAACCCTATCTGGGGAGGGAAGGGGGGACGTGCATTCAGACTTTCAAGATTGAGGTCGATCTTTCATGGTAAACCAGACTTTTGTTGTTAGTTGCGAAGTCATGTTCGACCCATCGCAACCCCATGGACAATGTTCCTCCAGGCCTTCCTGTCCTCTACCATCTTTTGGAAGCTGAAACCAGACTAGGAAACCAAAATTATGCCTGCTAACGCTACTTTTATGATGAGGTTATAATAACAGAATTTTTCAGGGAAGCGTCTGTCAGATGCTACTTCTGCGAATTATATCTTGATATCCATTTATTCCTGCCTTATGTTTCTTGTCCTTTTGCCAGCTATCAACACAGAAAGGACTGGTACTCTTAATCCACATCGAAGGTTACTAAATAGCCTTTGGTAAGGGACTTGACCAAAGGTCAACTGTATCACCTTTACCGTCATGTCCCTTTATACACTCAAGTAATGTCCAGGCATGGCAAGCAGTAAACAAAACAGAGAAAAGTGGAATTTGTCTTGCTGCTAAAGCTGTTGCTGCTGGACTTGCCAATAGTCCTACCAGTTGTGAAGAATTGCAGGAGGCTCGAAGACCACACCTTCTCAGACTATCCATTGGCAATGGAGTAGTAGCATGGTTGGGTGCTGCCCAATCTGGCAAGCAGGATAGCACATCTCTGTGACCTTCAATGATGGATGCCTAAGCAGAAGGCACAACTATCTATCAGCAATCAGCTGGAAACAACCTGTCAACCAACTAACAAGTTCTGATCTGATATCTGGTTAAGTAAGATTGGGAAAAAAGTTAAAATAATAGCACAAGATTCCACTGCTTATCGTTACTTTCAAATGTGAACTTTATATATGGTGATAAGTAAACCATGGTGTAACGCAATATATCACTCCTAAGGAGTTCTGAAGATCTGTTCTTTAGCTTTCCCCCCATTCTATTACTTGCTTTCATCAAAAACAGAAAACAGTTTGCCTAAGAAGCAGTATAGCATTTTTTCATCCTTCATTCTTTTCCCCTCCTTTAGTTTGAAAAAAACCCCTTTATGATTCTGATGAAATGGCCAACTAAATACACACTCAGGGAGGGATCTCTGAAGGGTTTTTCGCTGGGCTGTAACTCTTCAACTACTAACTGAAGGAACTGGCATTCTTTCAGTTTTTATGACCCACCCAGATCAGGGAGAGTAAGAATTACCCCTCAAGAGCCTCCAAGGCCTGCAAGTAACTTCAGGAGCTGTGCTTCGAAGCTGCTGCATGCCAAATGCTGGGGGAGGGCTGCACTCTCTTCATTGTTAAAGAAGCCACAGTTCAGAAATTTATCTTTGAAATGGACAGTAAGTTGTGCCTTTCATCTCTTAATCACCTCTAAGGACTAGTAATCTTTACTAAATTAGGTTAAAAGAGGCTCTCCTTTATCACAGCTTCCTATGCCTTTTTGAAGACCTGTGTCATTTTGGGGATTTGTTTAATGTTAAACAACGAAGAAGGCTGCTAAGGCAAGCCAAAATGAAGTGTAGAGCAAAGAAAAAAGAAAAGCCGATGGAGAAATATAAAGACTGAAAGATGCGGTTTTAGTTTATTATTGTAATAACTTGTGGCTTGGTCTGTTTCGCTGTGGGTAGCTAAAACTTTCTGGTTTTTATGATTCCTGAACTGCTAGTAATTCCTGAGTGACTTAAAAAAAAATAAAAACTATTCTTTGACCACAGAGGGAGTCAAGATGGAGGAGCAAATTATTAGAGATATATTTGAAAATTCTCTAAATAAAATCCATCAGTTGAGCAGCTGTGTTCCAAGGATGATAAAAAAACCTGGTTAATAAAAATGGTGATAGTTCACCAAGATTATTAGGTGCAAATAGAAATACACACTATTTCCATAGCAAGGAAGATAAAGCAGGAATGGTTAAATTGACCATTTTATTCAAAGAGGAGAATATATTTACGTTTTTCACTTGGATATCACTTCTGGATTTTGTGCTTGTGATGAACAAAAATGAAATTTTGACTTTGGTTTTGTCAGTTAGATTTGTAATTATAGAAATGGCTAGTTATATGCTAATGTGTAAAAGCAAAAAGTTGAGGCTGGAGTGTTTATATCTTGTACTGTGCTAAAAAGAAAAATGCCTTTTTCCCCTTGTATCTCACTTTTTTTTCCTCTCTCTTTTTCCTTCCCCTAATTTATTATTTCTATTTTTCTTTGTATTTTATATATTAAATAAATAAACATTAAAAAGGGGGGAAGAAAAGAACTTCTTTGACAGCAAAAGTTTGTTTTGTGTCTTTTCTCTCTAAAGGCTGGTTATGCATAGTTAGTATATACTGTATACAGAGGGACTTCAAGCTAAAAAATCTCAAAGTTAAAAGCTAAGGAGAAGGGGGAGTAGAAATAGCAAAACCACCAGAAAATATTGTATGGTATAGAAATGCAAAATAACATTTTAAATGTGAGGTGTCTGACTTGTAAAATAACGTAATACCTAAAATAAATTAAGACAACTTTGAAACAAGTCAGATCTCTCTTGACATGGATTTTATCTAACCATACTATGGTATTCTTTTGCCACCTAGTGACCAGTTTCTATATTGTTGGTACCATGTCAAAACTGCATTAATATTAACCTTTTTGCAATAATATTATACATTTGTATAATGTTATATATCAAATAATAATCATTATTATTAAATTTATTTGCTGCCCACCTCACAGTTTGAGGCAACTCTGAGCGGATACTGTAAATAAATCAGTACACCACTTCAACTTGAATTTTAGTCTAAAATAATCCTAAGTGTTGCTTATTTTAAAAATAAACTCATGTTTGATATCAAATACATAAGTAAAGTATCTTGAGGTTTAGAAAATGACAGTGTCAAAGATGAGTTGTGTCATTATCAATTTGTCATTATCAAACAATTCCAATGACTGACTGACTATATATATTAATAGGGGTCAAAGAAGTGCCTATTACATGAATCATTCTTAGCTTGGATTCATAAAAAATGTAATTACTTGCCAACCTTTATTTTTATAAATACAGGAGGAAAGGAATGATCTGTAGCTCACAGTACTTTGTACAATTAACCCAGCAGCAGAGAACTGGCAAATGACATAGTTGAATTCAATTAGCTAGCTGGTATTTGTAGGTGTAGATATGGAGATAGATGCTTAGATGTGAAACTAAGGCAACCATTACAATCACCAAATGTTAATGAGTTAAATTTCTTGAGCCTTTTTCTAAGATACTAGTCTTCAAAGATTCATATTTTATTTCCTTGCCTTTTCTATGTATATATTCAGTAACCAATCTCTGAGGAAATTTAAAGTACTGCAGGAACATCTCAAATTCTTCCACATGGTGGTCAAATGTTGAAAAACCTGCAAAGTTTTTAAATGAATGGTTTTCAAGCTCATCTTATTTGCTTCAGACTTGTTCTTCATGCAGGAGAACCATTCATTATTTGCACTAGTTATGTTTCATTTTCCATAATTCCATGCACTAGTTGCGTTTTTGTTCTGATTTTACTAACACTTTTTTATAACTTATCACCTTCTATATTATGGGAATTTGATTGCTTGGAGTTAGTTACTACCATATTAGATTTAACAGAAACCAAATATTTATCTTCTCTTTACAGAAATTCTTGAGATAGTTTTTATGTTTAAATATTGTGTTCTGATTTATACAACTTTGGCATCCAGCATAGTTATCAGTCTCTATATCTATTTTATTTATTCAACTTACTCAGTTTCCTGCCTTTTAATATATGTCAATTGTGGTAAAGGGAGATGAGAGCTCACAATGTACAGCACGATGTAATACTATTTTGTGCAATAATCCTATTGACTTTTGACTTTAGTTGAACCCTGCGTACCATTTTGGTGGGTATCAAAATATGTTGGTATACTTTCTTACTGTACAGCGATAAAAAATAATGTATATTTTATAAAGTGTGACTTATTAATTACTAATATAAGACCAAAAGATTTTTTAATACTCATAGAGCAAGATAGGAATTATTTGCTTGATTATTTTATATATACTGCTTTTATCCAGGAGTTCAAGGCAGCATGCACATTATTCCCTCAGATTTTCTCAGAAATCCTGTGAGATACGTTTGGCTAACAGACTGTAGTTGGGTGAAAATCATCCAATAAGCTTCTATGGCTGAATACATCAATATGTACAATTATTACATATTATAATCTTATAATCATTTATTAAATGTTAAAACAAATTGTAAGCAGTAGGGTCATGGGAATAAAACATGGATTGTCTAGATTTAGGGCATACAATGTGATTACTAAGAAAACAAGGTTTATTTTATTTTATTTTCAACTCCTGGTGACTACCTGGACAAGTCCCTGGCAAGATTTAAGAAGTGGTTTCCCATTGACTAGGACTAAGAGAGAGTGACTAGCCCAAGGTCACCCAGCTGGCTTTGTGCCTAAAACGGAATTAGAATTTATGGTGTTCTGGTTTCTAGCCTGGTGCCTTAACCACTACAACAAACTGGCTCTTGATTTAAAAAAACAGAATAAATTCATCCCACAAAGCTATCCAAGGCACAGGCATTCCAAAGCTGAAGTGAACTATTTCCTCTTTCTGTGAGGCCATTATCAGCATCCTGCAAGAATAATCATTTATACGTCAGGCAGAGAGAATGGCTTTAGAGAAAAGAAAAGATTAAGAAAGTTAGAGCTGAATGAAATTGATGAGACCATAGCAAGGAGAGAAGTACAATAAGAAGCTTGAAGAACTAAAAAAAATAAAAGTTATTTGCATACTTCAGCATTTAGCATGAGGTCAATAAAATTTTAAATTGTATATAGAGAGAGTTATAGTCACATTATTGAAAAACTGATGATCTCTTCTAATATTTTTAAATCAGAAGGGGTTTCATTTTTAAGATCTCATGATAAGAGAACGATAACGATCATTAGTTTTCATTCTCTTGGTATTTGAGAATATCCTAGACTGGACGGGGGAAGACATGTTCCCTAGGAAACAATCAGACAAGGGAGGGAGGAGGCCGCAGTGGCTTAACCATCAGAGGAAGAAACCTAGGAAGGCCCCACCTTGATTGATTAGGCAATTAAAAGTGGTAGTGGGAGATTTGTATCTTCAGGCTTGCAAAATTCCGTTAATGTAACCTTACAATAAAATAGAATTAGCTCATTTAGTCAGGTTTCCTGTCTGGTTTACCTAGGAAGGCTGAAAATTTAAATCAATATATATGTTGGTTAATTTTTTAAATTGACATGCTACTCTTCAAAGCCAAGATTTCCCAAAGCACCTTACAACAAGAGAATAAATCAAATAAAACATTACATCAACTGAAATATACAACAAAACTAAATCCATAACAATAGAATAAAAGCAGCAGCTTGGATGAAAACATTTTTACAACCCAATATATTAAAATCCAGTATATAAATTGATTAAGGTGCATGGAGAAATTAAAGCATCTTTCTTTGGTGCTGAAAAGACAATACAATCTAACTAGGTAGACACCAGGTAGACCTCACCAGACAGGCTATTCCAAAGCACTACAAGTTGAATTCACTTTCATCCTTTCAGCAAATGATATCATTTTCTTATTTCATTATGTAATACATGTTCATAAAGTTTCAAAGAGTATTTAGACTAT
This sequence comes from Protobothrops mucrosquamatus, assembly GCF_001527695.2. Lineage (NCBI taxonomy): Eukaryota > Metazoa > Chordata > Lepidosauria > Squamata > Viperidae > Protobothrops > Protobothrops mucrosquamatus. The sequence continues at coordinate 84,787 of NW_015387007.1, read as the reverse complement.
CTGTTGGCAAATAATTTTCTCCTACTGAAAAGGCTTCAGTCAGAATTCTTGCTTCCGTGATAATGTAGGAGAGCATTTAGGGTAAAAATTCATCAAAAGAGTTCTGGATATGGCTATAGTTAGTCTTCATTTTGTGATAAAAATTGGGACCAGCAATTTGATTGTTAAGTGAAGCAGTTGCTAGGTGAAACCGTGGCTATGCTTATGATCTTACTTTGCTTTAGAGGCCTGCAAAGGCTGTAAATGTGAGGATTGGTTGTAAAGCCACTTTTCCATCATTGTCATAAATGCAAACGGTCCCTAAGCAAGGCAATCATTAAGAAGATTACATATATGACAAAGAAGCATTTCTCCTGTAGTTTCAAACTGAAGAGGACTTTATAATATCTGCTGACTCTGTAAACTGCTTAGAGAAGGCTGTAAAGCTCTGTGAAGTGGTATATAAGTCTAAGTGCTATTGCTACCTTGAATTGTAACCAGAAATGAATTGGGATGCAATGAAGATAAATTTTAGAATTCAAACCCATGTTGTTGTTGTTGTTAATTGCGAAGTCGTGTCCGACCCATCGCGACCCCATGGACAACGTTCCTCCAGGTCTTCCTGTCCTCTACCATCTTCTGGAGTCCATTTAAGTTCATGCCTACTGCTTCAGTGACTCCATCCAGCCACCTCATTTTCTGTCGTCCCATTCTTCTATTGCCCTCAATCTTTCCCAGCATTAGCGGGAAGAGGTCACTCAGGAAGGAAGAGTAATCCACCGGTTTCATAAACTCAAAGTTGAAGTCCTAGACCGGAAGATTTCTCGTCAACCCCAACTAGAGAAGATCCTGACTGACCAAACTTGCGGAACGTCAGGTTCCCTGAGCGTCCTCAGAAGAGGTCGTGGTATCAAGTTTCCGGAGTTAAGAAACAGCGAGTCGCCATAAATAACAGTAAATCACATATTTCTAGATAAAATTCAGTTCTCAACAAAACTTGGCAAGAGTCCCAGATACTGCTTGAGTAGTTTAGAATCTTTATTGCAGACAAAAATGTAGCCTTAAGGGTAGCAATTGAAGTGTTGCTTCGAAATAACAGAAATGCACCAGAAACACCACCAGATTTTTGAGCCTTTAAAGACAACTTAATCCCTTTCAGAAAGTTAAATGACACTCACCTTACCTGATAAACCACCTACCATCTCTCTATATCTGTAGTTTGTTTGCCCTTACCTAGCCCATTATCATAGTCATATCGTGATTCAACCACATGAAAAGGAGAGACAGTTGCATACTAGTTATACTTTAATTCTCTGAATGATCTCAGTAGTTTCATGTAAATGTTAAACTACACAAGGAGCTCAATGGAGCTGCAGCATAACTGCAACTGCCAGTTAGCTACTGCAGAGTTAATTCACTTGCACTTAGCTAATCTTTCCAGAAAGATAAGATGGACAGAAACTTACTGAGAAGTCCAAGAAAAATCCATATATCACACTGTCTCTCTTGGCCAAGATCATTCCACTCAAGGAAGTTTCAGTGCCCTACCCAGGAATAAAGGATGAAGACAGTTAATATTTGGCAAACGCTTAAACCTTTGCTTTTGTTTATTAATTACCCTCAAAATACTGTGTCCGGTAGTCACATATCCCTGTGTAGTCAATAAAATGTTTTAATTCAGAAAATACAGAAATTTGAAATCATTTGGATAAGCTCTCTTTAAAGACCACAATGGGTAGGGAGAGAAGGGTTTTTAGTCATTAAAAGAGGTGATCACATGGCACCTCAGTTAATGACCACCAATTGTAATTATAAGTTGAGGACTACCTGTGTATAATTAGCTTCACACTAGTACCAAGTCTGTCCAAGGACAATTAATGCCCGATAGCATGATTATATGTACATATAATGTACATAGAGCCAATTTGATATAGTGCTTAAGGCACCAGGCTAGAAACTGGGACACCGTGAGTTTAGGTCTGGCCTTAGCCATGAAAGCCAGCTGGGTGACTTTGGGCCAGTCACTCACTCTCAGCCCAACTCACCTCCCGATGTGGGGAAAATAGGAGAAAGGTGTGTTGGATATGTTCACCACCTTGAGTTATTTGTAAAAAAATAATAAAGGTGGGATACAAATAAATAAATAAATCTCCTTCCAATAGATTTGCAGAGTGGGAATTCTGTAAACTGGAGACCAACTCATCTGAAGAAGAGTTGCCTATAAAATAGGGCTAGATCAATACAAAGGTTATTTTATCATAATATTAGGCCTACTCAGGAGAAATATGGCTTTCCCTGATGTGGTCACTTCAGTATAGAACACAGGTAGGCAACCTTGGCTCTTTTATGACTTGTGGACTTCAACTCCCAGAACTCCTGAGCCAGCCATGCTGAGGGGAAAGGGAGAGGTTTCCAAGCTGAGCCATGCTGGCTCAGGAATTCTGGGAGTTGAAGTCCACGAGTCATAAAAGAGCCAAGGTTGCCTACCCCTGGTATAGTAGCAGAGCTCCCTTAGATACTAACATACACAGTACAGTATCTAGTAAGATATACAGCTACTGCTGTTTCAAGCAGGGGCCTCATTTAGATTTCCTCAGTGATTAATCACTGGAATTCATTTCTTAATCTTTTATTCAATAATAAATTTATTATTAATTTAGTAACTGCCAATATGATTAGTACTAATTAAAAAGAACTGGACTACATATCCTGTAAAGTACAATGTTACATCTGTTAATTAGTATCACAATAATCTTATTAATAATGATTCCAGAGAAGTTTTTAAAAGCACAACATGTATTCATTTTTCTTCTTGAAAGCAATCAATGGGGCTGTCAATCATTCTGCATTGCTCATAGAATTTTATTGGGAGTGGGAGGTCTTGAGACATTGTAATTCCTCTGTAACGCTCCTTTTTTTCTCCCAGTTCTTCGATTTTTATATCTACAAAATTATATAATAATGATGGAAAAAAGGAATAATTATGTGGTGTCTTTGATTGGTATCTTTAAAAATAGGCCACCCAAATTTACTGCTCACTAAAGGGCATACAAATACAAATAAAGGATACTAATGTTATTGTACATTATACATCCTACTTACGTTAGATATATATTTTCATTATTTTATACATACTTCTGTAAACTTCAAAAAATGTGGCAAAATATAGGATACAATACAAATGCTATCAACACAACAGTCTCCTACATATGTCCATGCAATGTCATTAGCAGGTTTAGAAGAAATCTCTAAAACTCAATAGGTTTGGGAATATGCAGCAGGAAAAAAGGAAGACAAACTCTCATGGATGGCAAGTTCTATATAGACAACAAAAAGAACATTGTATTGTTTTGGTTAATTCTTTAATGAAATGTTTCTTGTAAAAATAAAGCATAACATATCTTTATTTACATTGCAGCAGTGTATGTAAGTACGCAGAAGCAATTCTCATTGGATTATATAGTACAAATCAATCTCATTGATCTTCAGAAGACCCTTCAAAATTTCAAGACAGAAACATATATTGCTTAAAGGTGAAATAGAAAACATTACATCAAATGCAGTAGCTAATTTTGAATAATGAATATATGTTATACACCTTCACTTTAAAAAATAATATTCTAAATATTAAAACTAGGAGCTATATTTTTTTTAGATCCATTTTAAATGTTTCTCAACCAATAAACTACCTGCATAGACGGATTACATCTTTCTTTCTTTTGACACTGTTAGACCACTAGATGTCAATCCTTCCTTAATATTCTATTTGTTTCCTTCTCAGAAAAGAATATGTTTAAAAATCAGACAACATTATACCAACTGTTGCCAAAAAAAGGGTGGAAGTTAAAAAAATATTTATAGCCCAAACCTGCAAGAGAGACAATGTTCTAACCTCCAACTATCCCCAACCTATGGGTCTCCAGATCGGCTAAGAGTGCAATTGTTGGGAATTACTTGAAGTTCCAATCCCAACATATTTGGAAAGCATTTAAGTATAGTTTATATTACATAAGGTAGTCTTTATTGATCAGGTGGTATATGAATAATTTATACCCTTAGCACAGATCTTTTATAATAGTTCAACATTAAGGTCTATCATCTTTCAGGAAATGCAGATTAAATTAACCATGCTAAGCTGTTGTCTTCATTAGATTCATAAAACTGCATGGCTAGTCAGTTTTGTTTTTGTTTTTAAGTATCGGGGTAAAGACAGTGACAAATAGCTTCTGTGCTACATCTGTTGGCAAGAAAGATACCTGGTTGTATCTATTAAGTCAATCACACTCAACCTGAAGACTTTATTGTCTAATGAAATACATTTAATCACAATCTAGTACTTTATGCTACTACAACTGTTTTTGTCAATTGTCCCTTGATAATAGGACTGTCATTGCTTGACTTTCTATGATCCATTTCCTCTGACCCTAGTATAACCATAACCCAAAATTTCCAAGTTACTATACATGTGCTTATAGGTAAATCTGATAAGGTAGGGTAGACTGTGCTCCATTAAAGCTTATTCTGTATTTTATTGTGAGCCTTTAAGACTCCTGTCAAGATCTTACCAGGCCGTCCTTATGTCTCCTTCTCATCCTTCCACTTCCCAGCAACATAGCTGAATACTTATGAAACATCTGCTGCGGAGTCCACTTGATTGGCCACCTCTCTAATGCTTTCTCTTCCTCCATTTTGCATGTGTATAAATAACTAATGGAATTTTCATACATGTGCAAAATGGATGCTGATTCAATAGGCATTTGGATTGGACACGCTTCCTTCCAATGTCCATTAAATTGAGGTTTTGCTGTAATATCCTACAATCCAAGTTTTGTCTATTCCAAATTAAAATATATTCCTTAAAAATCAGTTCTGCTGGGATACATAAACAACCTGGTATCTCTAAACGTTTAAAGTGGAAGTATCACTCAAGGGTTAACTATGATGGGAGCTGAAATCCCACATATCTAGTCCAGCCCCTCCCTATTTTAGAAAGAATATGTTTCCTAATATCTCCAACTGCATCCCAAAAGATGGCTGCTCCTTAAGCAGTGCAAAATGATGAATATTTATATTTGCTTTAATGTAACCTTTTATCACATTCTGAATCCATTTTAGTTATTTTAATGGATTTGTCAGGTGTGCTCCGTTCTCTGAAAATTGAAAACTCAAGAAAGGCATTTTTTTTTCTTTTCTCTTCTCTTCTCTTGTAATTATAGCCAAGAAATTTGTAAAAGCCTTCCCTCCCCCTTGAATAATCCAACCAGCATTGCTGATAAAATACTAATGAGCTTTGTCAAGAGTCTAATTGTATTCCTGCTCATTCTGAGCTTACCACCTGCCTCCGTTTGATATTGGGGAAAAAAATCCACAAATATCTATATAAAATTCAGTGGTATCCCAAGTTACAGTATTAGTAAACAGTACCGTGTTAAGGAAGATTGGCCAGCAAAATTTGACATATTGAGAACACATTGTGGATGCTCTCACAGAATGACTGCCAGGGGAAGATGTTTTGTCACAAAATAGCTACCCGGGGAAGGAAGGGTATGTCAGGAAGGCTGTGGCATTGCTGAATTGTTATCTGATTTTTGTGTTGTTATTTATTGTTCTCTGAGGGCTAGGCAAATGAAGGGTGGAAACTTTCCTCTTTATTTCCCCCATTAAGCCTCCCGGCTCAAACTCTGCAAACTCAAACACTTTGACTTGACATAATAAAGATTCTTATCTAGCTGTGCATTAGGATTAAGCCAGTTGAAACACTTGATTGCCCTCTGTCAAAATGGAGACCCTTTTTTATATGTGTGTCAGTTTACAGTTTTTCTTTTCCCCTCTTTTGCCATGAGTTAATGAAGTTAACTTTATGCTTTAGCCTAGGTCCTAGGAGGTAGGTGATAGTTAACCACCTTCCCCCCCTGAATAATTCTAACTTTTAATGTAACTCCCATATGCAATGTAATGATGGGTAGGTAGGTATGAATTGAATGCCAATCTATATTAAATATTAATTAGCATTTTTTGTTGATAAGAAATAAAAAGAGTTGAAGATAGAAAAGCAAAAGCTTATAAAAAGATATAGAATGAATTTATTTATTCATTTATTAAATTTGTATGCCACCATCTATCCATAAGGTGACTCCGGGAGAGATATAAGTTATAAAATAAGTAAAAAAATAATAATTAAAAAATTACACAAGTTGTAATTATAAACTATACTAAAACCAGAATAAAAAAATGGATGGGACAGGAATGTGGTCTTCTCACCTTGTCAGCTACCTAAAGTGGTGAACACCCCATCAGGGCCCCAGGCCAAGCAGCAAAGCTAAGTTTTGATATCCTTCCAGAAGGTCAAAAGGATGGGAACAGTTCTCACCTCCAGTGGTAGAGAGTTCCACAGGGGAAAAGGCTCATTTTGAACCTACCTGGATCCATAGGAGACCTCTTCCACTGGTGTTGGAGATGGCTACTCCCAGTGGAGTAGCAGATAATTGCAGCAAATTGTAACAGATAATAAAACAAATAATTGATAAAAATGATCTGACTTTTCTAAACACAGATGTTTTTGAGCTTGAAGAATTTTTTTGTAAAAACAAATAGAATAAACTACTAATCAATTTTTGGTTTCCCAGTTCTAATAATTTGCTGTTGTTATTGTATTCCAGTATATTATAATGGAAGTATGTTATATACCATCACCTTAAAACTAAGTAGAAATGAATAGACACTTGTATATTCTAAGTGGAATTTCTATTTTCATTCTGAATTTTATTGAGAGCATTCACACACTCATAAAATGTAGGTTCTTTAGAAAGCTGTTCAATTTTATGCACACTTACTTAGAATGCATTTTGAACTGAATAGAACTTTTACTTCCAAATAAATATACAAAGGATTGTCCCCCAAAGAAACAACTCAAGAAATTCCTATTAACTGTCTTTAAGCATGTAATATACCCCAAAATACCTAGCCAAAGAAAATTCACCTAAAACTTTGTCATATAGTATGATTGAGGCATTTAAGAACAGCTGCATGTTAGCATGACCTCTATTTATGGAGTGTATACAACCTAATGATGCAGATACAGTTGTACATGAGAGAAATAGAGCTGACAGCGATTAAGTAAAATTGAAACTGTTCAAAAGGCTTTGAGTGATTCAGGTAAAATTTTCTTAACCCACTTTAAAGTTAACATGTATAGTTCTAGCTGGATCACAAATGTCAGACTTCATTGCCTAGTGAAAAGATTGATCGGTTTATATCTATTTGTATTTCACACTCTGCTTAAAAAGTCTCTCTCTGCTGTGCTAATCGTGCTGGCACTCCAAATATCTGACATCAGAAAATAAATGAATTTCCTAGAGTAGAAAATTCAACAGGACATTGCAAAATCATTTTGACCTCCTCCAAAGAACTTGTGCCAATGTCTGCTATCAGTAAAGAACTGTTAATGCATTGAAAATTTAATGATGCTTCCTTGACAGCGGTGCAAATGAATTAGTGCCAGAAAGAGAGAACTGTCATTGTTTGTTGAAAACCTTATAATTTTGCTGTCAGTGGAACAGCTTACAATTGTGCCTTTAGTTGATTATGCATGGGAGAGGGGGAAAATAAAGAATAAAGTTGCAAAGGAAAGGCAAATGATAGATAGGTGCAGCCAAGAAAGATAGGAATGGAAGAATAAAATACAGTTAGCTGTTTTATGATCAATAATATAAACTTGATCCTGGCAGAAACCCATTGGATGAGGATAAAGTAGGCACTTTGTTCATGGATTAGTCATCTATTTTACCAAAGTATCAATTAAGATGGTGGAGGAAAAAATCTTCAGAGGTATAGCAACAGATAATAAATATAAAAATATGCTGCTTTAGATTAATGTTCCTTTCCAGAATTACATACTTGCACAAACAGCCCCAAGAAACAGCTGATGGGAACACTCAGATTCAGAATGTTATAATAATGATCCACTTCATGTTTCAACAATGACATTAATCAAATAATCAAATAAATATGTGGCAGATATATCTGCCACAAATAACACAACAAGCTACTAATTTCAATTCAGTTTGCCAGTTCCTCCTCCAAATGTAGCTTAGTCCCACCAATACATACTTACCTTCCTACAGTATTATAGGATAACAAATACATTGAAAATAGATTGAAATATATTGAAAATAAAATCTCTAGGTGAGATGAGCAGCATATATATTTACTAAATAAATAATGAAACTTGATTTATCCAATTTTCTTCCAACCCATGTCGTGAAGTTAGAAGAGATATCAAGCAGAATAAGATCAAGAAGCCAATATTTTGTGAGGCAAATTGTTCAGGATAAAGCAAAGTGCTACATGAAAAACTCAAGTTGGTCTAGGAAATCATGAAGCTGAGATTTATCTGAGAATAAGCCGTAATAACTTAATTATGGTTTATATCTAAGTTGACATGAGTAGTTCTTCTGTTAGTGTCTTATGTTGGATGCTTTAAGCTTGTAATATGCAGTAAGAGGACCCTCAGATTGCAATCTTTCTTCTTTTGTTCATTTTTTAAAAAACTTCATGTGCAGTCTGTTCCAGCTTTCATGGACTGGAATATTTTTTTTTTGCATCTTTGATAAGAATTGCTGTCTATTCAATTAGACACACATTTTGGCCTAAATGGACTAATACAAAATTGTAAATCATAGGATTATTATTCACTAATCACATTAATACATTATTACATTATAAATGTAATCATTTATAACAAAAACGCATAAATCAGCAACTTGTTAAAAAACAAAGATTTTTATAAGGTTGACAATATTGACTAATAAAGTAAAAAAACTACATACAGAAACAGATGATGTAATATTATAATAGTGATCTGGTATATATCTAGAATAGGTATTTTTTTTCAGACAATAGGGGAGCAGATTAATATTCAAAGGCTGAACTAAGAAAAAAATACAAATATGATGTTTAATTTATGGATTCAAATATTTTGGCAAAGTTATCTAGTTTGGTAATGAAATGTTTGTAAGAAGAAAAGTGCAGCAAACATCAAGCTCTCAATCTAGATTGAGATCATCACATAAGAGATTACAATAAATATGAAGGTTTATAAAGAATGCTTATCTATTTCAAATTCATTCACACAATCATTTAATCTTATTTCATACTCAGATTGGGTTCCTATTGCAGGACCACAAAAGTCAGGAATTGTACAACACACTTCGAGACAGCCTAAGATTGGAGAAAGCTCTTCAAGACATATTGGGAAACAGAGATGCTCTGAGTCTCATAAGTAACCTGATGATAGGTCCCAGGTAGTGTGATTTCTCCGTCATGGAACGTGTCTTGTAGAACAACCTCCCCAAGATACAGACACCCCAAACCTTTTGGCTTCTGGAAGCTGATTATGATCTATGACACAGCTTTTCCAGCAGACACTGGTGCCAGGATGTGGAGTTCTGCTGCAACTGCCATTTTATTTATGATGGAATCAGAGACCAGTCATTGCAGGGTGCAAAGGTGTCTGACTGCCTTTCACAGTGTTTATTGCTCTTATACAGTTATTCCAAGCAGCAAAAGATAACATAGCAACAGCATAGCAACAGCACTTTTATTGGTGGATACTCTTGTCAATCCTTAAGAATTTACCAGCCAGGGGCAGTTTTCTGCAACATCCTGTTGGTGTGAACTAGGTGAGATCATGTCGGTGAGATCATGTATTTGAGCCGAGGCAGTGTGCTGCACACGAATTCTACATGACCTCTATCTCTACATATTTATATGTTGATAATATGTTGGGAGGAAAGCAATGGCAAATCTAGACAACATATTAAAAAAGCAGAGACATCACCTTGCTGGCAAAGATCTGTATACTCAAAGTTATGGCTTTCCCAGTAGTAATGCATGGCTGTGAAGAGTTGCACCATAAGAAAGGCTTATCTCCAAAGAATTCTTTCAAATTGTGGTGTGGGAGAAGACTCTTGAGAGTCCCTTGGACTTCAAGGATGTGAAATCAATCAACCCTAAAGGAAATCAACTCTGATTGTTTTTTAGAAGGAGAGATACTGAAGCTGATGCTCAAGATACTTTGGCCACCTAATGAGAAGAGAGGACTCATTGGAAAAAGACCCTGATGTTGGGAAAGATTGAAGGCAAAAGGATAAGGTGGTCTCAGAGGATGAGATGATTAAATACTGTCATTGGCGCAATGAATGTGAATTTGGGCAAACTCTAGGGGGACAGTAGAGGACGGGGAGCCTGACGTGCTGTGGTCCATTGGATCGAGGAGAATCAGACACAATTTAGCGGCTGAACTACAACAAATGTAATTTGATCCAGTTTTATTTTGTACTGGTTTTTAGTGTTTTTATTTCTCTATGCCACCTATAGTTCCCCTAGGTCAGTGGTTCTCAACCTGTGGGTCGGGACCCCATTTGGGGTCGATCGACCATTTCACGGGGGTCGCCAAGCAAGGCTGTCCGCCATTTTTTTTGTCCGCCATTTTTCCCCCTTTTCTGGCGGGTGCCTTACCTCCCTTGGGCTGGGCCAGCTGGTGGTCGGCCTGCTCCGTCTCTGCCGCTTGCCAGCTACGCCTCGGCCGGCACAGGGGGCGGAACCATGCATGCGCGGCGCTCCCGGGCAGGGAAAGTCCTCGACTTACGACCGGTTGGGTAGTCCTCGACTTACGACCAGTTTAGTCCTCGACTTACGACCGGTTTAGTCCTCGACTTACGACCAGTTGGGGTCGCGGCATTAAAAAGGTTGAGAACCACTGCCCTAGGTAGATGAGCTGCTATATACATTCATTAAATTAAAAAAATATAAACTCAAATAAAACCGCACTCCTTAGCATAATTTAAAAATCCTGTTACAAATTGACCTGTTACTAACAACTAAAGCTATACATTTTAGGGAAGCAACTGATACTCCTTGCCTTCAAAAAATGTAATGGGAAAGGTTAAAATCCAAATTTGGCATGGCTAGAATTTCACCCAAATTCATAAAATATTTTCTAAGGCATTATCAGTGATATAGTGCATCATACCTGGAGGACACCAAATGAAGGTAAGCTTATAAAAAGTTTTAGTAAAGCATTTTAAGTGTCAGCAATGGGCAACGAAATGAAGATATTTGCTAAGTCTTAAATTACCAACTATCACCAAATTGCTACTTGTATGTCTGTGAAAATAGTATTTACAAGCTACTTCTGAATCAGCCAAAAGGCAGAAGAGTTTCGGTACCAACATAAAAAAGCAATTCAATAAATTCATTTCATGTTTCCTAATGAAACTAAGAGGCAGAATAAATCTGAACCTACACCGCTGTGTTTGAGACAATTCTTTCAAACTACCTATTGTTAACAATACTTCAGGAAAGCTTGAGGTGTTTCGTGTATTACTACTAGTTGAAGAATAGTGGTACAAAGTTAGTGCCTCCCAAGTTCCTGGAACTGGTCCTACTTTATTAATGCATTTTCCCCCTATAAGAATTAGAGTCCAGTCTTTAAGGCAGTCTCAGATAGCTGCATGGAATCATATTTAATAAAGCCTTTTTCTTCTGTAGACGACAGCTCCAGCTGGGTAAGTTGTAAACATCTTGTCAATCTTGCCGCCCTGAGTCCGCAAGGAGAAGGGCGGGATATAAATTTAATAAATAATAATAAAATAATAATAAAAAGTACTCAGTGAACTGGAGTTGGGTTGTGAACGTGGCTAAATGAAATAAAACCGCATTACAAAACGACCATTCGGGTAATTCGGATCCAACCTCGCTTGATGGGTCGGGGCTCCTTTTCAACAAGCGTGAATAACCTTAAAAAGCAGCTTTTATTTATTTTTTTTTTTTTTTCTACCACCCTTTCCCTCGTGTTCCCTTCCCTCCCTAGAAAAAGAGGGAGTCCGAATCATTTAGACCTTTGGTCATCTACCGAGGGCTAGAGAGAGGCATCAACAGCAAAACCGACGATGCCATCTAAGACGTTAAGCACCCTTGCTTCCTCCCTGGCTTCCCTCTCGGCGGTCCTAGGAAAAAAATATGTAAACTCCAGCTCCCTGCCTGGTTGCGCGCATGGAATCTGTGAGCTAACGCGGGGCTGGCGGAGGGTAAATTCCCTTCTGCCTAGACGAGCTTTCTCGCCCAAGCTCGAGCATTTCTCGGGCAGCCGCTCAGACCGCGGCCGGCTCTCGCGAGGGGAAGAGGAGGCCGCCGCAGCCGCTTGGCTGGAGCGGGCTGTGTTTGTGCCTGAAGGGAAGCCCCCGGGCCAGGCTGGGGTCCGCCGCTGGAGCCGGGAATGCCGCCAGCGCCGCCTCCACCCACGCCTTCCGCTTGCACCTCAGGCCGGGAGGTGGCTGCATGAGGCTGGAGGGGAGCCGGGCAGAAGAGAGCGAAGCTCGTCCGCGGCCAGGAAGGAGGAAAGAGGGAAAAGCGAAAGTGAGGAGCGCAGACGCAGCAGGAATAGGAGAGCCGAGCCGAGCCGCGCGAAGACGGTCCGGGGCTGCGGTCTTTTCCCTCGCGAAGCCTGCTCCTCCGCCTGCAGCTGAGATGAAGCGGGGTCGTGTAGCAATAATCTTGTAACTCTCCCTCGGTTTTCCAGGCTTTTTAAATCCCCCTCCTCCTCCGAAAGCGGCGGGGAGGCCAGCACCAGCAGGATTGCGGGGCCCTTTTTCCTCCCCTTTTTTTCCCCCCTAAACAGCTGATTGGAATTCATTCGCGTCGCCCGAGGGGGGCACCTAGGAAGGTGAGGGCGGAGAGCGGGAAGCGCGAGTTAATTGTCAGCAGCAAGCAACACGTCCGCCTCCTCGCTCCAAAGAAGGGAAGGCAAAGCCCCAGCAAGGATGACCGAAGAGAGCGCGGACGTTCCCAAAGAGTTGCTGGGTAAGCGTGTGCGCTTCCTCTCTTTTTTTCCCCCCTTCGGGTGAATCAGGGGTAGTCAACCTTGGCTCTTTTATGACTCGTGGACTTCAACTCCCAGAATTCCTGAGCCAGCTAAGCTGGCTCAGGGATTCTGGGAATTGAAGTCCACGAGTCATAAAAGAGCCAAGGTTGCCTACCCCTGGGGTGAATGGTGGACACCGGAGCGCGGGAGATTGGAAGGTGGGGGTTGTGGGGGGGTGGAGGAGGAGGAGGAGCCGTTTCCCGACAGCGATAGGGAGGTGAGGGATGAAATGGCCCCCTCACCTCGGTAGCCCCGCAGTCTCTTATCCTTTGCGTGAAATGCTCTAGGGGGGAAGGAAGGAAGGCGTGGCGGGAAAGATAAGGGACGGCTGAAGCTCTCGCTCGCCCTTTTGGCTCCTCTGTTCCTGGAAGAGATTTACTTGTGGACGGGAAGGGGGAGACGCGGGCAAGAGGGAGATTGCGCAGCCTTTGCAAGCCTCGGCGATAATAGGCAAATGGAGCGGAACGCTTGGCGTCTGTAGGCAAACTAAGTGTAAACCAGGGGTAGTCAACCTTGGCTCTTTTATGACTCGTGGACTTCAACTCCCAGAATTCCTGAGCCAGCTAAGCTGGCTCAGGAATTCTGGGAGTTGAAGTCCACGAGTCATAAAAGAGCCAAGGTTGACTACCCCTGGTGTAAACGCTGTTAACCCCTCGAGGCGGTGCTTGAAGGCGGCTTGCTCCTTCGGGCCAAGAGTTCCTTTTTCTTTCGCGTCGGAATGGCGACCAGTCAGAGGGAGAAAACTAACAGCCCCTGGGGCTCATGTTTGCCCCCCCAGAGGCTTTCCATTGCTGGTGGTATCTTCCTTTCCCGCCTCAGTTGAATGCCTTGGGAGCTTTCTCCACAGAAGAGGCGGGCAGAGGTTTTCCTTAACTAGGAATCCTGGACGTACTTCTCCCGCTTGGCAAATCGTGATTTGGGGGCAAATGGTTGCAATGCTTCAGGGGGTGTAAAAGCCAAGAAGGAAGACTGTCAAAGCATCTGTTGCTGATCCCACTGTGGAATGGGGGGTGGGTCATCTTTGCCTACATCTTAATTATGAAAAGGAATTGCTGATGGACAGATCCGGTGTTCTTGGCTGTTTCAATCTTGTTTAATTAAAGAAATATTTCCTCTGTTATTTAAAAAGGATCTGCTGCATTGAAACCTTTTTTGAGAACACACACTTTGCTTATTGTAGGCTTGCATATGCTTTCCTGTAGTCCAAAATCAGGGCAGCTGGTGAATGTATAATGCTGACAAAATAATTAAGCACGCATCATGTCTTTTCCTGTACTGATTACTGTAATTTACTTTCATATTGCTTGTTGCTCTTCTTGTTATGCTAAATTCTGAGAATGCTTGTCGAACAGATTAAAAACCTTACTAAATTCTGAGTCATACAAATACATTTTTTTTGCGTAGTCCACTCAGATATGTGTACAGGCTAAATATTTCAGAAGGGTGTTCTGATTGCCTTATTCATTTCTATGTTTACTTGGGGGAAGAAGTCTCACAGATTCAGTGGAGCTTTCGCACAAGCAAATATGTACAGTATAGGTTTTCAGACATTGTGAAAGGATGGCTTTTCACCTTCCAACTACAGCACATTATTTTGCCTAGCTATGCAGTATTTGCTATTTTTCTTCCTTTTCCACTTTTGCAATACTCAAGCTAATAGATGTAGAATGGCTATTTCTTGAAATAGGTGGGCTTAACGGAAGCTCTCCAACTAAATTTACCTGCAAATGTTAAATTTTAGTCCGACTGTTACAATAAAAGGTTTTGAAATATATTTATATAAAGAAACATGGTAGTAGTGCAAAGGCACAGTTTAATTTATTCCAGTTCAGAACAGTAAAGGGAACACTGCCCAGGAAATGGACTGAATTTTGATTGTGCAGGCATGCATGCAGAACTTGGGGGCAATTTTCTTAGCTTCCAGCTGTGTGGCAGTGTGTAGTGTGGTCCATTTACCTCCTTGTAGAACTCGGTGGAATCTAGCCTAATGCAAAAACTGACCTTGTCATATATCTGTGTTATTAGTTGAACCATATACTGGTAAATCATTCTGTAAGCAGATTTGCTGATATGGAAACACACTCAAAATATCTCAAGAACACTGAATGGGTATAATGAGTAGATGATGCTAAATAAGAGCTTCATTGAAAATCTGCTAATACATATGTAGTTAAATACACAATAAATGGATCAGATGGGAAAATGTGCTCTTTTTATAAATGTATCAGATGGGAAAAAAACCATTTCCAAGTGAATGTGTGAGCTTGTTCTGAATATTGTAGAAAAGTTACTTTATATATATATATTGTAATTGGATATAAACTCATTCAGAATAATTGACTGGAGAAGAACTTGGAGTAGAAATAATTACATATTTATTAGATTTTTAGACCATTGTAATCATGTGCATGTCAGTAGTTTACAAAGGAAAACATCTACACTACAATAATGTAAAGATAAATACAGTGGCAACAGTTATTTAACTGTCTTAAAACTGAAGAATATAAACAATTTATGTGGTGCTATCTTAAGTAATTAAAAAAATCCTTTAGACAAATTCTGGTAGAAACTGCTTCTGGTAGAAACTGCTTCTGGAAGGCCAGTAAGTTCAGAGAAAGCATGACCTCCAGTAAATAGTTATTTCACAATGCAGTCTCTTTAATCTTTCAGGAGGAAGGGTTACTATCAACAATTTCCCCTAAATTACATGATCAAATGGATTGATCCTGGATAAAAGAGATGCAGATTCCTTGGCACCAAGCCAGATGGAATCATTTTGATTAAAATTAGCACTTTATATAATTTATTTTAATCCATCAACATACTTCAGTTTTGCTCTTGGCAACTTCTAGAGAGATAAACTTACGATACAAATTAATATACAATAAAGCATTAGTATATTGCATATCCTGAAGAATAAATTTGAATTATCTAATGTTGGAAGCATCAATTAATTGCTTTGAAGTTTATATTAACCTTTCTTAATATTTAGAATTAAAGCTTAATAGTATATCTGTGGATATACTATTTTTAGAATGGAGTAAATTTTCCCAACTTCACTTTCTTGCACAAAGGAGGTGTTAAGGTTAGGGATAAGATGGGTGGACAGGAAAAGAGGTACAAGAAAAAACGGAGAAAACAAGAGGAAGTACTGTAAGTATCGGAGAATAGAACGGTAGATCTGAAGTTCCTCAGGGGACAGGACGACATGGAAGAAGGTGTAATTAGGTGTATAAGGAGACGAAGACGATTGAAGGTCGAAGGGTTAGATAGAGAACCACACTGGCTAGGACAGATGGAACTTTTCTCTATCTCTTCCTCTCCTAGCATTTCCCCACCTTCTTCTTAGGTCATCCATTATCTCTATTCACTATTCCTGCCAGCTTCCAGCCACCTTTCCTGTCCTCCAGATTGATAGAAACTGCCAGGCCATCACTGCTTTTGTCTCTCTTTTTCTTCTCCCCAGGAAGGCCTATAAACGCCACACAATCACACAACCTATCTATATAATAAAAGGTGGCAAGCATATCTAATACTCCTTCCTCCTCCTATTTTCCCCCCAACAACAACCTGAGTTGGGCTGAGAGAGACTTATTGGCTCAAAGTCACCCAGCCATCTTTCATTCCTAAGACAGGACTAGAATACTTTCCTGGTTTTTAGCCTGGTTCCTTAACCACTAGACCAGGGGTCCCCAACCCCCGGTCCGTGGACCAGTACTGGGCTGCGGCATGCCAGTAACAGGTCTGCACAAACAAGCAAAGCCCCATCTGCGGGATGCAGGCAGCACACAAAACTACGCTCCCTCCAGTCCGTGGAAAAACCTCTCTCCACGTAACCGGTCCCTGGTGCCCAAAAGGTTGGGGACCTCTGCACTAGACCAAACCAGTTCCATTAAAACAATAGTTAGGGCTGGTTTGGGTATTTTGCTACGCTATTATTTTACTATTGTATTTTATTTGTTTATTTCATTTTATTTATATCTTATTTCACAAGTTACCGTATTTTCCGGCGTATAAGACGACTGGGCGTATAAGACGACCCCCAACTTTTCCAGTTAAAATATAAAGTTTGGGCTATACTCGCCGTATAAGACTACCCCTCTTCCAACGCACACCAAATAAAAATTAAAAAACATCAGATTTGATTTCAATATGGTAATTTTAATTCAAATGCTTATGACATGCAGGTACTTAGCAGGAAAACTGTCACTTATAAACATAAGACTGTTTGTCATCAAACATGTAAACATAAAACAGTGCAAGTGGATTAAACTTTTCCTAATTCACTCTAAAGCTGAAAGGAAGGATAAGACAATAAACCCATGGGAGCTGCCATGCTGTTTGTTTTCTAAGCTGTCAACCAAACTGGAACTGATGATGATAGGAGGAAGATAACAAACAACAGAGAGAGCAAGTGCCGGGCAAGTCCCTGGCGAGTCAGCAACGCCCATCATAACTGCAAGCTATTTTTACAGGTTTTGCTGGCGTGACACTTTCCCTTTAAAAGCCTTCAAAATCATCCTGTTTGTCATCTGATATCATAAAAATATCAATGACATCTTGTGATAAATTCCGAGAGGAATTTAGCTGACACCCCTCCCCTTCCAGAGCCATAGCCTCCTCCTTCCTCCCTACTGTGTGGGGCGCGAGGAAAGAGGGAACGCCTTACGCCGTCGCCGCCTGCCTGCCCACCTCCGCAGCCGCCGGTCGCACGCTCAGTATGAGCCGCCACTGCATCCCCCATGAGCATCTCCTACCGCCCCACCTCCTTTCAAGCTCCCCCTCCCCCAAGCTACTCCCACCGGGGGTGAGAGGTAAACGCCGAAAAGGCCCCGGATGAAGAAGTGCTGAGAAGTATTTTCCGGCGTATAAGACGACCCCCGACTTTTAAGAAGATTTTCAGGGTTTAGAAAGTCATCTTATACGCCGGAAAATACGGTATGTATTTACTTATTTGTTTATTAAATTTCTGTGCTGCCCATCTCTCCTGCAAGGTGACTGGGCAGCTTACAAATTAGTACATGTGGTTTATCCTTGTATAAGATGACAAACTTCTTAGTATAGATATGACCATAGTCACTTGCATGACATTGTAAATAGGATGGGGGGGGGGGAAATGAAATGCTTCAGGGCAGGCCGAGTAGAACACTATTGCACAAGTGAAGATGAATGATGTAACCTCTTTCATATGCTAAAGAGCTAGCTAGCCTGTGCAAGAAATCCCCTCTCCCTAAGTCTGAGTTTTAAATATAGTTCTGCCTATGATCTCTACTCTACTTCTTATGCAGAGAAAGCGCGAGAAAGAAAGAAAAATGCATGAAAAGTCTTTGAGAAGGAAGTTGTTTGTGACCTGTGACAGATGGTATTAGAATTGAATGAAAATTTGGCATCAAACTATGACAGCAGTTTGAGTAACAGTTCTGTGAAGCCCGTTTTGGAATGGCAGCTTTTCATGCTCTTGGCTCAGTATTTTGGAATTAAACTGGAATACTTAGAATACAAAAATATTACAGGAGAAAATTATTGTGCTTAAGAGTCCAGCACTGTAATCTGTTTGGTGCATAGTTCAAGGACAACTATGTTGCTAGAGGAAGTGTCATTATATATTTTGAGATCCTATTTTAATTCTGTCGGAGAAAAATATTTGGAACTATTGTGGTATTCTGATGTGTGGATGGGAGGGACAGTGATGGTCATTTCTCAAAAATTACATTTACGTATACAGTGAAAATGGCTGTTATGTAGAATATCTGAGTATAAACGAGATCAAGCATTTAGTTATATAAAAAGTGCACCCCATTTAAAGTTTTTTTTTAACAAATGTGGGCATATCAATATTTTCTAGACAGTGGAATCACTGATGTCCAATTGTTTGATAATCTTTTGAAATTCATTCCCAGACTTATAGGTGAAGATGAACCTTCTTTCTGAAGGTTGTAGACACCTGTAGGCAATTTCAGTCTAGAAATGGTGATACCACGCATTTCAACAACAACAAACAAATCAAACCAAAAGTCTGATAGGTTCCTCCCAGATCCTCCCTAATAATATTCTAAACATTTATATCTGATCTGGTGCATCTGATTCTAATTTTAGGCTACCTGAAGTAATGCTTTATGTAAGTATGTACTTACATTTTCATATTCCAAATTTGCATTGATATTTAAATTACACAGTGGACTACAAAATGAAAATGATGTGTGGTATTTGATATATCCTCTGTAGTGTTGAAATGAAAATAAAATATCTGTATGTTGAAATGTGTTGAAACAGTAAAAGATTTAAATGGGGTATACTTATTTTTTCACAGGACAGTAAGGGGCCAAGTATGTTATAAGGAGTAATTTTATTTTGGTTTACCATTCCTTAGTGTTTTGTCGTCCCCACAGTTTGACGGCCGGACGCCCGGCCTGCGTAGTAGTCCTTTGGTACGGGTGGGGTAACGGCCGTTACCGCTTTTTCGAGTCTACGTAACACGCTACAGTGCACTGCAGCACTCAAACGGTACAGACGAAATGTCAGTTGAGTATTTGTGCCCTCGAAAAATTTTGTCTCAAGTACATTATAAAGTGAATGGAGCTGTTAATAAGAGAGGAAGAATGTTGTTTGTTGTTTGTTTATTATTTATGTTGAAGAATTTTTACTTGGGGATAAAATAGTAATATAGATTTTTTTCAGATCCTGAACACTTGAAAGTATTTTATGCTCTCTACTATTTCAGAAAGCGTCAAGGATGTGATTGGAAGGAAGATAAAGATTTCTGTGAAAAAGAAAGTCAAACTTGAAGTCAAGAGCGATAAAGTAGATAATAAAATATTGGTAAGTACATTCCATTTTTTCTTCAAACAATTTATTTCTCGATTTAATCTTCCCCCCTCCAATAAATGAAAATACTTTAATTTAAATACTTGTTCTCTTCTAAATTTTGTTCCTCTTATACAAGAAACTTTACTTAAGCATTTCTGGACATAATATTAGTGTGATTGGGTGAAAAATTAAATATAGAATGTATCCAAGGGAGAAACTTGATTTGTCCAGTCAAGTGAAGAAACATTATCATACAAACATTATCCAAGAGAGACAGTTCTTGTAGGTTTCTTAGGATAAAAATATAATTACAGTACTTGTAGACACCAATAATATCATAGTGTATCTGAGATGCTATTTTTATAAAATATGAGAGTGGTTGTTTTGTATTTTGCATCCATAAATTTTGTAGAATAAGACCTTTTGAGTGAGCCATAATTTGTTGTTCTACATGTGTCTGTGAATGTGGGGGAAGAAAAGGGAGATAAGCTCTAAAACAGTGCTGGAATTTAGAGCAGACAGTCTCTGGCCTTAATAATACCTGTTTCCAGAACTCGGCACTGTAATTTTGAAAAATGGAAGGGGGGAAGGGGAAGAGACAGCAAAGCAGATGTTATACTTGTAGTCCTTGACTTACAACCATTTGTTTAGCAACCGTTCAAAGTTACAGTGACAGTAAAAATAATGACTTAACAACTGGTTCTTGCTCTTACAACCATCAAAGCATCTCCATGGTCCTGGGATCAAAATTCAGGCACTTGGCAACCCGGCATGTATTTACGATGGTTGCAGCATTGTGCAGCTATGTAATTGCCATTTGCGACCTTCGCAGCCAGCTTCTGACAAGCAAATTCAATGGGAGAAGCCAAATTAACTAAACAACCGCATGACTCATTTAACCACAGTGATTCTCTTAACAACCATAGCAAAATGGTTGTAAAATCAGGCATGACTCACTTAACAACCACCATATTTAGCAACAGAAATTCTGGCCCCAGTTGTGGTTATAAGTCAAGGACTGCCTGTAGTATAACAGTATTCTGAGTAATTGTTCTTGTTTGAGTAATCATGGTTGACTGAATTTATCACTGTTGCTATATTTATAGAAACAAAGCCATAAAAGATGGTTTGCAAATGAAGATGATTTCATGTCTTGTTTTACTGTGGCTAAGTGTTATATTGTGGGTTAATCAACAAATCATGGTCGAAATGAAGCATGACTTAACATGAGAAATGAACCCAGCCAGAGATACTTGCTTGAGAAAAATTGAACATTTACCTCATCTGCAAATCTGTAACTGTTTTGATTTTTGTTTTGGATATTTAAGGTAATTGTTGAGTAGCAATAGTAACTACAAACATCTTGCTTCATTAAGTCAACAATTATTATTTTTCTTAAGGATCTATGAAATATTTGCTTGGATTACAATGCAACTTTCTCTGTCACTGACGTTTGTTTGTTTATTCATTCTATTTCTGTTCAACTCAATCGACTCTCAAGCCTTCATATAAAGTAAAATACTTAATTACCACAAGGAATAATCACTTAACGGTGTAATCTAGTGTAATCCAATTATTTAAGATTACTGACATACTTAGAAATGTTAGCTTTCTTATGGCTTGATACAATGAGTATAATAATTTCATAGACTTCTATTTGAGATGAAGATAACTATGATATGTTCTATTTAAAATACAAATCTAGAAGATGGTTCTCCCAATTCGTAATTTATTTTAAAATAATAATCCATATAATTAAGACCACTATTACTAATGAACAAACTAGTCATAGGTAGTTGGCTATTGCAGTGCTATTGATTTGATAGGGTGAACATCTCCGTAAAAGAACTGTCAAATTGTAACAGTTAAACTTGATTTGAGATTGTAATATAATGCAAGCCAAGCAGTTTTAACACAATCTTCCCCTTTTTATGGCATCTAGGACCTGGCAAAAATCACTGCCATGCTCTCCCATCATTTAAAAACAGGTGTATAAAACCGGTAATATAAGCACCCAAACCTTTAAAATAGTTCCAGCCCAGGACCAAAAAAATCTTGAAAAATCCCAGCTCCACTTCATATGACTTATTTGGTTTACATCATAGTCACTTCTTCTGGGCTCTCAGACCCACTTAATGTTTCAAATAATTTCTGCCGTTTTAGCAATACCGTAAAAAAGACCAAAAAAAGGAAAAATAATGTTATTTAAACTAATAAGTGCTCATTACTTTATCCTCCATTTGTTTTCTTAACCTTCCAGTCACCATAGTTTGAAATTACTTGTTAATTTGCAATGCTTTATTGAGAAATATTCAAGAATGACTAAATGATAATAAGCATTTTAAACTGCAGGCCACAAACAGTATAGCAATATATCTATATGCTTCAACTTAAATGTGGCTATAGTAATCTGAAGTGTTTAGAGGCCAGTCTAATTTGAAGGGTAAAAAAATAATAATATATGAATACAAAGATGTGTATGTCTATGTCCTTTCTTTATCATCCAGTCTGATACATGAAGCCTGTATGCTTAGATGATGGGAGCAGTGTTGTGTGAGTAAAAGCTAGGTGCTGTGTCCTGGACTTCCTTTCATAAAATTGGATGCAGTGTATGTTTAAAGACAGGTGCTTGCTGATATTTGATATAGAGTACTACATTCTTTGTTATGAATGTTATTTTATACTGACATGATTTATTTATTTAAACAATTTCTATATGATAGATGTTCTAAAACAGAGGTCCCCAACCCCTGGTTCGTGGACCAGTACTGGGCCGCAGCATGCCAGTAACTGGTCCACACAAACAAGCAAAGTCCCATCTGTGGGATGCAGGCAGCATACAAAACCATGCACTCTCCGGTCCACGGAAAAACCTTTCTCCATGAAACCGGTCCCTGGTGCCCAAAAGGTTGGGGACCTCTGTTCTAAGAGGTATATCACATTTTTTTCAAATTAAGTATACTTTGTTCATGACATCCTGCCTACAGTATTTAATGCAGCATAATTTCCTATAATTTTTTTATGGTTGTCATTTTGCAGTTAATGAATAGTAAAATATTGTATCCATTTTTATCCCTCTTGTATACCTTGATATTTTGGGATTTTGAAATTAAGGAGAATGAGGTTATAGTTTTAATTTTTTTAAAAAGTTGCACATCTAAATCTTGGAAACACTGCTGTGTTATGGATTGGCCTAGTAGTATTTTTTTAAATGTAGAAGTGAGAAGAATTTTTACTTTTTATAATGTCTTGCTTTTTATATTACCTTCCGAGGAATAGCTGGAAAATTGTGCTACTACCTTTTTCATAGATTATATCCTAGCATCAGTTTTGAATAACTGAGGTTTATGTCTGATTTAAGTCTGAAATGCACTTAGACATTGTAAAGAAACTGTTGGGCTTTTCCAATACACTAGTTTTGATTATTCATGTAGGAGGGAGCTACAGTTTTATTTTTACGGCATTCAAAGTCTCAGGATTACACTATGTAAATTCAATGGCAAAACAGTGATATTTTTCCTTTTTTTCCTTTTATAAAATATGATCCAAAATACACATAAAATCCAAAGATGTGTTACCTTTAATTTAGGCTCTGACCATTACAGATTCTTATTTTAAAAGTGAGGCCTGGTGTTTGTTGGTAAAGTGAGGTGTTTGTTGGTAATCTTCAAAGATATTTTCTTCGATCTGCAGATGAAGAGGTTAAAATATAAGAGTGAAAGAATGGAGTAGATAAATACTGTTTACCATCCTGAGATATGATCCTCCAGACATAGAAGCTGTACTTTCAGTTGATAAACTGATGCTAGGAAAGAGCTGGGAGAAAATTAAAGTTTTTTTATGCATGCACAGAGTGTCTTGTTAAGGAGCTTGCAAGAACAGAGAGAGTTATTGTTGGAATTAAGAGGAGGAAGGGAGAAAATGGCTAGTAAGGAAACATGGCATTAAGCAAATTTAGACTACAGAATAGATCTGGATTCAGGGAGGATTCAAGATCACCAAAGAGGAGACAACATAGAGATCACTGAGTAGAGATGAAGGCAGTCTGGCATTGGATGATGGCTATTTGACGCAGGTTCCAGACAGGGAGAAGATTTGAAAATTAACATTCTGGTAGCGGAGTTTAATTAAAGCTCTTAATTAATTTCCCCATAAACAACAGCTTACTTACAATTTGCATAGATCAAAAATCAGTTTGGTGCATTCTACTGTCTTCTAAAATGAAAAATAGGGAAGAGAATGGATTTATTTGCTTTAGCTGGTAGTGCTATCTATCAGTTAAAATAGAGCTGATGCTACTGTGTTTCCCCAAAATAAGACCGGGTCTTATATTCATTTTTGCTCCAAAAGATGCATTAGGGCTTTTTTTTTTCGGGGAAATACAGTACTAAATGCATCCGTCTGACTGATGATTTTAACTGGGGCTTATTTTTAGGGTGGAGCTTATATTATGAGCATCCTGAAAAAAATCATGCTAGGGCTTATTTTCCGGTTGGGTCTTATTTTCAAGGAAACATGGTATGTAGTGAAGGACTCTGATTCTTAGAGAAATCAATGCTTTTCTATCTTACACTTACAAATAAAGAAAAATATTGAACTGGGTCAAAGAATCTTTGAACATACATTGCTATCCACTCTTCAAAGCTCTCACAATATCCTGTGACAAGATAGAAACAGACAAATGGAAGATTTCTGTGCAACATGAAAATATCAAGATATGACAAGCATACATTTATTTGTTCTTTTGCATCTGTCAGGATGTCACATCAACATATTCCCATTAAGAGACTTGATTAATATAAAATTGATTGTACAGAGCATGTACTATGAGATCCAGAGACCTCTACTTATTTAGATTTTTTTTTCTGTAAAAGACCACACTTTCTTAGGATTGATATCCATTGCTTTGCTCTTTCTTCCCTCCCTCTATCTTATAGCAATTTCTAATAAAGGGATAAAGTGCTCTTCTCAAAGGATTGAGAATTGAGTTACATAAAATTCATACAATTGAGTTACATAAAATTCAGCTGAGGCCTATGTGTTGCCATAAAAGTTTGTTACTCTGATTCATAAATTCAAATAAAAATATTAATGTGTTAAAATTAAGGCCTATTAAAACCAAAGTTGCACAACAAAATACTCTTATTTCTATCTCTAACCATTAGAGTCCTGCTTCAGTACTGTGCTATGTTACAGAAAGTGCTTCGTAGAGATATGCAAAATGTTGTGTGCATGAACTGTACATGGAAATGTTTGTTTCGGGTGATCTGTGCCTGTTTGGGATCTTTGGATCCATGCATGGAATAAAATGGGTTGTTCTGGATAGAAGTGGAGTTGTGAAGAAGAACCTCAATCTCTAAGAACCTCAATCTCTGAGAGATGGAAGGAAGGGAAGGGATGATCAAGAGATCTAGTAGACAGCCCAGTGAGCTAGACCACTCTGGGAAATTGGTGGTTGAGAGGAGGGAGGTCACTGGGAAGATTGTGGAACAAGTGACCATTGGATATATCATAGTGAGAGATTGGTGATAGCTAATGAATATAGGGCATTATGAAGATTTTAAGGCACATGGGCCAGTGGGTTATGCTGCACTTGAAAAAACAGAGGGGAAATGGAGGGGGGGACAGTCTACATCAACCTATCTCTACTTTCTCCTCTGGATTTTGTTTTACCTTAAAGTATGGTTAATTGAAAATGATTTCTCAGAACCTTTGGAACACTATGGATTGTTTTTTGGGTTCAAAGCAATTTTTCCCCCATTCACATATATCCTGAATGCATGAGTATATGTTTTTATATGTTTTTTTTTTAAATACAAAGTTAAAAAATAAACAGGAGAAAAGGATTTGGAAAAAAATCAGAGAAAGAAAAAAGTAAAAATTTAAGGGGAGAGAGGGGGAGGGAGGAGAAAAATAGAAAAAAATGACTTCTGACTTTTTGGTACAGATATAAGTAAAAAAAATTACATCAAACCTTATTTAACATTAGTTTACATTATTTCCAAAACCCAATATAATTCTATCATCAAATCCCAAAATTAACTTTTCATTTCTTTCACTTTCTTGCAAAAAGTCCAAAAAAAGTTTCCAAGTAGAAATAAAATTTGTCAGTCTTTCATCAAGGCTTTCAATTTCATCATCTCTATCAATTATATCAACTTTATTATTTGTAAGTCTTTTCGCCTTTGAGCATATAAGGTAGTCCTCATCTTACAACAGTTCATTTAGTGAACATTCAAAGTTACAACAGCACTGAACAAAGACCGTTTTTCACACGTACGACCTTTGTAGCATCTCCATGATCATGTGATCAAAATTCAGATGCTTGGTAACTGATCCATACTTATGATGTTACTGTGTCCCAAGGTCATGTGATCACCTTTTGCAAACTTTTGATGAGCAAAGTCAATGGGGGACCCAGATTCCCTTAACAATCGTGTTACTAATTTATCAACTGCAGTGATTCACTTAACAATGTGGTAAGAGAGGTCGTAAAATGGGTAAAATTCACTTAACCAATGTCTCACTTAACTGGGCTCAATTGTGGTTGTAAGTTGAGGATTACCTGTAAAGTCTTTTGGCTATTAGCGTATATGAAAGCAAAGTTCCATAAGATGTCTCCATTTGTTTGTCCATTAAGCCTTCCCCAAAAAGCTTCTGGTGTCGGTTGTACATTCAGTTTAAAATCTCCTATATCAAAACACATATTTCATCCCAAAATTTTCTAGCTTTGTTACATGTCCACCAAAGATGGGGAAAAAAACCACCCAAAACTGGAAGACTTCATGACCTAGTTGTATAATTTCTGTGCTTTGCTTGGATACTCTTGAGGTCTGTCATTATCATAAGGAAATGCTAAACAGGAGATGGAATTTTAAATATGTGTTGGAAAATGTTTGTCTCCTTTGCTTTATCTTTTTAATGTCTTGTAGCTTTATATCCAACTTTTACTGTCCCTTTTCCATATTTTGAATGTGATGGTTATTTTTTTGTTATCTCTATCCTACACACCCCCTTCCCAACTTTGCAGTATCAGAGTCTTAGTAGCATTTTTTCTTGGTCTGTTCTGGGTATTCAGGAAATGACTAGTAGAAGGCCAATCTAAATGTTCTTAAACTTTATATCTTGTTTTGTTGAGTCTCTTTGCATAGTCTGTTTGTTAGCTTTTCCTCTGTTCTGATATTTAGACCCAATGCATTTTTCATTGCTATTGTCTATGTGTAGTAAATGCAAATTGTCTGCTACCATAAGACTGGCAACTGCATAAACTTGGCAGAACTACTGATAACTACTTTGCTTCTATTAGACATTCATCCAACTGCTAACAATGAGGTCAATCTATTGTAAAGCCCAAAATTTAGAAAAGGATTATCGGAGGAAGGTCTCAGGTTATTTAAAGCTTCAAGAATGGTAGAACCGTACAATTCAGCCGAATTTCACATTTTCTGCAGAAGATTGGTTCAAAGCCTTAGTAAGAGCAGCTTTTGGCTGGCAAATGAGAGGAGGAGATGTCAGAAAACGGATGATACCATTTATGTTTTGTCCTGGCTTTATGCATTACATGCCTGTGAAACCTGTTTTGTTCAGTAGAAAATTATTTTGTTATAATCTCGCAATAGATAGGAGAATCTGTCTTACCTTATAATTTGACGCAGTATTCTGTTTGTTTGAGGATGAGTTTAGGATTTAATAAGTAGCTTTAGAAAGAGAAAAGGATGGTTTTCACAAAATGCTGCAACAACTTCTTTCTGTTTTTAATCAATGGTCCGTGCGCTGATCTGAAGCATAATGCCCAAATATACAAATCTCTGGTAGTGCCGTACTAAATGCCAATATAATGTAAAATGTGGTAAGTTCACATATACTATTAAAGAGATTTGATATATGTATTTCTGTGTACTTTAGCCATTTGTTTACATCCAATATCATACTGGAGGATGAGATCAAGCAAATCTGTTGCATATATTACATACGTCAAATAACAGATTTGTCTAAAATTAGGAGTTTTATTTGTTTGTTTTGTGTGACATAAAGTGACTGGGTTTGCAAAGGTTCATTAAAACCTACCAAATGTTCACAGTTCAGTGGGTGGGGTTATTTATGTAGAAAGCTATATGGATATAGATTTGGAGTTGAATGAAATTGAAGATGTAGAAACTTAAGACACCTCTTGTAGCTAGAGAAATTAATATGGATGGAGATTTACAATAGAACCTCAAATTACTATGGTAGCCAGCAAGCTTAGTTTAGGAGCCTCTGTTGCTATGCCCATTGATGATACAGTTTGCCTTAGTGATTTATTGTATGTACTATACTAACATCCAGTCAGGCTTTAAAGACATTTGAAAACTTAACAACGGCTGCAGTTGGGATGTGGTTCCATAAATTCTTTTTTAAAAAGCCATATATTTTTAGCTTACGATTTAAGCTCATTCCATTTCCACTCATCATGCATCAAAAGGCTAACAAACTGGAATTTAAGTACTTAAAACTGCACAATTTAAAGTATAAAGAGTTTGCTGCAGTTTATATAATATTATGGATTTCTGTTACAGTTCAGTTCCAAGTTTCAGCTGTGCAAGTTAGTGCTAGCAAAATTATTCAACGTGACACATGCAGGGACATCTATTTGTAGGGGTAGTCCTCGACTTACGACCACAATTGAGCCCAAAATTTCTGTTGCTAAGCGAGACAGTGGTTAAGTGAATTTTGTCACATTTTACAACCTTTCTTGCCATAGTTGTTAAGTGAATCACTGCAGTTGTTAAATTAGCCAGATGGTTGTTAAGTGAGTCTGGCTTCCCCATTGACTTTGCTTGCCAGAAGGTCACAAAAGATGATCACGTGACCCTGGGACCCTGCAAACGTCATAAATATGAATCAGTTGCCAAAGAACTGAATTTTGATCACGTGATCATGGGGATGTTGCAATGGTTGTTTGAAAAACGGTCATAAGTCACTATTTTCAGTGCTGCTGTAACTTCGAACGGTCACTAAATGAACTGTTGTAAGTCAAAAGACTACCTGTACTTAACTTTTCCTCACTTTTTATTGCTCATACTGCATTATGAAGCCTGAAGCAGAGTCCTGGGATTGTCCATTCAAGTTTCTGCTGCCCACTGGATCAAAAGAAAAAAAAAGGCAGTTGTCACCATTTACTTCCCTGTTTTGGAAAAGATAGTGATCAAGTGGCAGCTGTTCAAGCCCCCTACATAGCGTACACAGACGGTGGCACTACAGGGGCTTCTTCAGATATTTAGCTTGCTGAGTTTGTGGCTTTTAGAAATGTTTATTTTTACATTAATTTCCTTCTAAGATACCTAAGTAGTTGCTAATGTGAGAAAGGGAAATATATATATTTCCAAATAAGAGGAGATTTTTGGCTGTTAATAGTAGTGAGAAAACTCTATGAATATTTTTTTTCAAAGATTCTGGACTTTTCTTTACATATCAAAAAGATGGCTTTTTAAAATCTTATCAATTTATGATTTTTACAATTATTGATAATGGCTATTCTGTATTTGTTGAAAGCTTCATTGATAATTATTTTAAAATATTACCTGTAACTTTAAATTAGCATGATACAGCATGATACAGATGGTGTGTCTTTCCACTAGCTATGTTTCCAAAATGATACTGGACAATGATTTCCCACATAAAAAAATATTTATTTATTAAATGTATTCGCTGTCCATCTTGCTGCAGAAGCAACTCTG
This sequence comes from Protobothrops mucrosquamatus, assembly GCF_001527695.2. Lineage (NCBI taxonomy): Eukaryota > Metazoa > Chordata > Lepidosauria > Squamata > Viperidae > Protobothrops > Protobothrops mucrosquamatus. The sequence continues at coordinate 55,363 of NW_015387007.1, read as the reverse complement.
ATCATGACATATGCATTATTAATTCACTTAGGGCATTTTGATTTTCTAATACACTTACTAATAAGACTCTGTCTACTCTTCTGCTAGCTTATTCTGTAGTTCTGTTTTCCTTACTTTTTATTTAGACGGATCAAAGAAAACTAAGAAAACCCAGCTAAAAATAGTATGGCAGGTAAAAGAAAATTAATGCTGTCATTCCTGAATAACAAGTTCTGACATTCTTTGCTTTGTTTTAGAAGGTGCTCATTTAATAGAGAAAGAAAAGTACTTCCTTACATTTTTGAAGGGCTACCCTATTGGGACTTTTTAAAAAGGGAATAAAAAGGGAAAAGTGGTTTAGGCTTTGTCAGATATCTGACAGAAATGAACAATAGCCTTAGCAATACATAGATTTTGCTCTGTACTTTTTTTTAAATTGGTATTTTACAAGGCCTAGATGCCCAATAACAAGAGAAAAGCATTTAAACAACATGGATTAAAATTAAATATTTATTTTAATATTAATAGTATGTGAATGTATTCAGTACAATCAGTATATAGGAATAAATTCAGTTTCTTGAAAACATACTACTAAAATTGCAAATTTATTATACTTACATTGTGATCTTGAATTTGAAACAATAATATTATCCAATAAATCTTGGATGTCATTTAGAAAATCTAATTTTTTTTGCATATTGACAAAATTTCCATCAGTCGATTACAAAAGGTCATACTGCTTGGATCAGCACATGCGCCTTTGCCTGTACGTTATGACACGGGTGTCAAACTCGATCACATTACGTGATGTATCATGATGTATCATAACATTTTTTCCCTTTGTGGAATCGCCTGTGCATGATGCATCCGGCCTGCAGGCCGCCATTTAACAACCCTGTATTACGACATCCTAGGTTCCTGGGAAGAGGTTGATGTGTATGAGGGCCAACACCAATTAAAGAACTGTGACTTCACATTGTTGTGTGTAAGACCAAACTTGATAGGTGGACAAAAATGACAAATCCAATCTAAGCAATTGTCTGACTGTGCGACCAGCCATAATAATACAGCTTTACTTGGAACAGCTTACACCCGCAACAATATCTTTGACACCATCAGACAACAGCATCTGCCTATCCTTTGGTAGATAAAAATGCCAAACATCTGACTGACTATGCAAGCAAACATAATAATTGATTACAAGAAGGCATTTGACTCCTTGCCACATAACACAATTTCCTGGAAATGTCAGAAGCTTTGTGCAAAGATCAATGGCAAAATGGAAAGCATAGCTGTTGGTCAGAGGTGATAGCTTGGGAGAGGTTAATATCTTACAAGGAGATTCACTATCACCATTACAGTTTGTCATTGCTTTGATTCCTCTGTCAACAATACTGAAGAAGTCAGGTCATGTCTATCAAACACCAAAAGCATCTGCCAGGCTATTCCAACCTCTTTTATATGGAAACTGTATGAAAAAAGCACCATTTGAAATGGATTTGCTACTCCACACTATCCAAATATACAGCCAAGATACTGCAAATGTGCTACCCATATCATCAACAGGGAAAAATATTGAAAACTGAAAGAATCAAACTGCCCTATGGAATTAACATCTGGAGTCTAAATAAAGATCACTTACAAATACTTGAGCATCTTTCCAACAGACAACATTAAGCGCACTGAAGTAAAGAAGACTAGTAGTGAATAAATCAGAAGAATGAAGAAGATCTTAAAGTTCAAACTCAGTGGTGGAAACACTATCAAGATGATTAACACCTAGGCAATTCCAGCCACTAGATACACAGCTGCTTGCTGCTCTCAAGCCACCTACCGTTTCTCAAAAATTACCTGGCTCACCTCTGTTTGAGAAATTGATTGAATCCTCCACCTCCTGCAGAGGACTTCTAAGTCTCTGCTGCTGAGGACCTCCCTTATTGAGGATTCAAAAATATATAATAAGGCTGGCTTACCCAGCTGCAACTAGAGCAAAATAAAAAAGAGGGCTGAAGATGCTGTTGCCCTCCTAATTTTTCCAGGATTAGTTTTAGGATGGTGTTCTCCTGCTGTGCTGCTTCTGCCCCTGCCCCCTGATGGATTCTCCAATTCATAGCGGTCTTTCCTCACTCGTTCTCTTCATGTACAAAATCTTATTTATTTGTTATGCGCGTTTATCAAGATACAGAAAACAACCACTGTAATAAATCATTTACAAAATTCCATCCAATAAAATTTCATAATTTAACAGCCTAAACTAGACTAATTTTAATAAGTAAGTCAAATCAAATCAAACATACATATTTAAAACAACCTGTGATATGACCAAGCATGTATCATTCATAATTAAAACTATAATCCTGGGAATACACAAGAATATTGAGAGCAGAGTGGAATAATCAAGCTCTACATTCATTCATTCATTCACCATATAAAAAGATTTTTAACTTCTTTTAAAGGCCATCAGACTTTCACTAAGATAAAGGGAAGGAGGGAGCTGATTCTAGAGTTATAAAGCTAGGTCTACGAAAGCTCAAAAGAGAGACACCAGGAACAAGAAAGAAAGCGTGCTCAGGGGAATGTGAAGGCAGAACAGGATTGTTGTAAGTAGTGATAATGCTGCACATAAAATTTATTTATTTGGAAGATTTGCATGGTTGCCTATTTAAAAACACAATAATAAAACTCAGAACTATAAAAATCATGAAACAAAATCAGAACAAAACCTGGGGCCTTAATCATTTTGGGATACCCCACAACCAACTCCAGACACCCTCATTTTAACCCTGCACATGGGTAAAAATACCCAGGTCTTGATTGCCTTCTGAAAGCCTAAAAGTGTATCAAATATATTGTGAGCTCCATTTTTTTTTAATGCTGCTGTGTGGCACAGTCGGTAATTGGGAAATATAAAAGTTCAGGCTGCAGAACACTAGTTATCATGTTGATTCAAGAAGAGCCAAGGTAAAGATTAGAGACAGACTAATAAAAGTTTGGACTGAGTGTTCTTCATGTATAATAAAACAAGTCCGCATACCTTGGAAATACAAACATTTTGATAACTAGTATTAAGATAAGCATTTTCAGATCAGGCTGTTTTAGAATGTCTAAATAATGTGCTGGTACTTTTCATCCATAGTTTTAAAAATGCAAATATGAAAATAACAGAAAGATAGGCTGCTATCAAGCTAGCTAGGAATGGAAGAAAATTTCCAAATTTCTGCAGGAATTAAAAAAAACCCCTTGGAATTGGAAAATTCTTTTCACTAGCTCATACTTTTCAGTATTATCTTTAAGTGAAACTTGCCCTAAGTAGAATATTTTCAAGTTAAAGTTGTAATATGCTTATGATCGAGCAATTAAACTGACACTTCCCAGTGAATACTGATGCACCAGATTGCATAAGCAGGTTTTCATAACTGTATGGGTTTTTGGTTGCAGAATACTTGGGGAATGGTTGTCCATACAATGTTCTTGGAAAAACTTTGCTCTAAGGTGAGATGTCTTGAACATGAAGTAATTTCTAGCATAATTATATAGTGCTGAGCTTGTGTATTAAGTTTAATTTTATATAATCTTAAACCTAACACTAAGGATTAAGTAGCCTCATATAATTCACCTTCACAACAGGAAGGAAATGGGATTCCTTCAAGATAAACAATAATTCTCTTAAATCAAAACAAGATAATCTAGGAGTCACAGGTGAGAATTGCAAATAAGATTCTTGTGAGGTAAACTCAATAATTTAAGTTTAATTCCCCTGAATCATACACCTGCACACTTACAAAACTTCTGTATGTGTTGGCAGTGATGCATTTGGCACAAAGATTTTATTATGCAGTACAGCATGTCATGCCAATGATATTCAAAATAAAAAAAATAAATAATTGGTGCTGAGCACCTTACTGTAAGTTTTGGGTTATCCTTAAATCAATATTTTTAAAACTATTCCAGTTTTAGATTTTGGTAATTGTATTGTCATAGCCTGTTATATAAGCTTTTTAAAAAAATGGAATAGGAGATACAACATAGCATTTATTATAATCCTTACAAGAATTACAAGAATTGACTTTGCTTGTCAGAAGGTCACAAAAGCTGATCATGTTGTTTATTGTATTTATGTTTATTGTATTTATTGTATGTAACCCTGGGACACTGCAAGCCTCATAAATATGAATCAGTTGCCAAAGATCTGAATTTTGATCATATGATTGTGGGGATGCTGCAACGGTCATAAGTGTAAAAAATGGTCATAAGTCACATTTTTCAGTTTTTCACTTACAACGAATAGTTATAAGTTGATGACTATCCATATATCTAAACTCTGAAAACAGGATTTATTCAAGTTGATGGTTAATCAAAAGAAATACCACTACTATTGCTACTATTCATTTGTTTCTACAATACATACTTTTTATTAAGTATAATGCTCCATCAAATTCTATAAGGAAAATGAACAGCAAGGTAATTTGGTGATGAGGCATTAGATTTCCAGTAACCAAACGTGTTTCCTTTTGACTGTAATTTAAATCTTTGGAAACTGTATGCTCCAGTAGAGATACTTTAGAGAAATTAGCATGGCGATTGGTAGTCATGAAGGTATTTATTACATTTACTGCCCAGATGGGATTGCTTGTCACTGAGGCTTCTTTGTTACTTTGAAAAGGAGTAAGACTATCCTTTTGTCACTTTTGTAACTTCTCCTGTTTCACAACTGCTTTCAGACTGATAATTGATGAGGTAGCCAGTTAGGTAGATACAATAAATTAATTTACATTTTTGTTCTGGATTTGAAATTAAACAGAATTATACTTTACTTAATATTCCAGACATTCTCAAAGTAGTCTGTCACCCGTTCAGATGCATATTATAAGATTATAAAGTTTGGATAATTATGGACATGTAACTGGTCCAAAGAAAATGTTGTGTTTTATTTACTCTAAATGGATTTATAGTTTGCACCAAGCCGTAACATATTTTACTTGTTCCTGGCAGTATAAATGAGAGGTGGGTGACAATGTTTACTAACTAAACTGTAATCTGCTTGGGGACAATAAATCATAGTTGAAATTGAGGTATGTTGTTGCTTTATAGATTGCAGAATTAGCACAACTTTTAAAAAGGAGAAAACAAACTAGAAATTTGTAAAAAAAAAAAGAAAAAAAGTCATGGATGTTTTGTTTGATTGGCTTGTTCAGCAAACCCGTATCAAAATAAACTATGTGGCTTAATAAGAATAGTTTTTAGAATGTATAAACAATGCTCTACACACACGTACACATGTATACACACACATGACAGTCTGAAACCACAATGATACCAAACTTATATTATATGAATGTTTACCTTCATGTATTTTATGTCCCAACAACTAAAGCAAATACCTACCTTGTATCATTTTATGACAACATACATAGTTACACATGTGATACCATGTATTCTCCTTGGTGCCCCATAGATACCCCCGTGTGTGTGTGTGTGTGTGTGTATGTCTTTGATAACATTAAAAATGCGAATCCTGGGTATGTGCATGTCAGCAAAACCTAAAAGGAAAGACGAACACCAGGATAAAAGTATAAACAAGACTGTTTAATATAAACAAGCCTGTTTGTTATAAAATCACTTAGCTTTCGTCGGCCAAACTGCCGACATAGTCAGAGTGAAGATAAAAGGAGATCCGGGAGTTCGCTTATGTAGCCAATTGCTTCTGCGCCCTGCTTCTTGAGCGCGTCATCGGCCCATTCATTTCAATTGGCCATATTGCATTGAGTCGTCCCGCGCCTGTCAACCTATTCAAGGATTCAAAAACTATCCTCCTGCTTGCAATTGCTCCTCTGGCGCGCGTACAAACGCTCGGGGGATGGCTGTTCGATCGCTTCTGCTCCTCGCCTCCCTTCCCCCTCGCTCTGACCGATCTTGGGCATCAGTCCCCGAATTACAATCCGGGCGATCATAGGCGTATAGGGGCAGTGATGGCCGGAATCCAAGAATGCCGTGAGTTCTGTGATGCCACACTAACACGCCAGCACTACCAGGCCCTCCACCAACAGATTCACCAGGCCACTGAAAGAGCGAGCCGGCGAAAATCAATAGTGCTCCAACGCAAAATGGACATCCTACAGGCGTCGGACAACCGTGGACACACCAACAAGCTGGTCCACAACCTGTCCTCCAAACCCTTGACTCGTGAGCAAACCACCCTATTAGAATGCGATACAGGACATAACTTGACAGACGCACGAGCGATTGACTTCATAGCGGCCCTGGAACCCACTATCCAGCATATTGAGGCCAGTGACGAGGTCAGGAACTCGATTAGACAACGCGTTGGTGGAAAAGTATATTGGCATAAATTGTATTGCCAATACAGATGAGCTTTATTGAGTCTCAATCATGAGACCAGGTGGGATTCCTGGCCTTACCATTTTTAAGGTGGGACAGTTTCAGAGCAGGGATTGGTAGATTCCTTTCTCTTTCTACCTCTAGATGAGAACAGCAAGCACCAATAACTATATAGGTTGTGGCAGGCCAGGGCAGGATTTGAGGAACTCAAGGTGTTCTTTCTCAGAATGGCCAATTTTTGTAGTTGCTATAGTTACCATGCTCACCCCAGTCCTGAAAGCCCCTGAAAGCACTAGAGTGATATCACATTTTTTTTGTGTACATTTCTAATTCAGTCCTGAGTATGATTCTGGAGAGGAAAGAAAGCAACAGAAGGAAGGATAGAAATGTTTTTTTAAAAAAACCACAAGGGTGTCCAACACTGTACTGACAGTGCATAAGGTGTAACCTTAAAATATAGATATGTGTTTGTTTCTCTTTGCAATACTTTAGCTTGATTTTGTATCCTTTTCTATTTTTCTTCCTTCCTTCCCATCATATCACAAAAAGATAAGTTGGAACTCTGAAATGCATATTTCTCAATGTGCTTCTTGATTCTCATAAATTACCCAGGAGGGTTGATCATCCTTTTCTTATTTCCCAACTGCCCTCTTATCTGTTAACAGTCTAGGACAGGGGTAGGCAACCTTGGCTCTTTTATGACTCGTGGAGCTGACTCAGGAATTCTGGGAGTTGAAGTCCACGAGTCATAAAAGAGCCAAGGTTGCCTACCCCTGGTCTAGGAGAAAAATGTCACTCAAAAATTACAAACCCAATCCCTACTAAGAAATTGGATTCCTAATATTTCTTGTGATCCCTTTTTCTTTTTCTCTGTATGTTTCAGCTGGTTTAGTTTAATAGTTTTTTTTAAAGTTGGGTCGTTAATTTTTGAGTCAGTTCCAGAATGATAATGGGTAGATAAACAAAAGAAAAGGGAGAGAGAAAAAACAATGAAAAGTTTAATCTTCTAAAAAAACTGTCAAGCCGGAACTCACAATCCAAAATTGTTTGGCATCAGAATTCTGATGTTCAACTATAATTAACCAGATTTGTGTGTTGAGTTGGGGTGTACTTTGGTGTTTAAATCAGTCCTGTGGAATTTGTTTTTGCAAAATTATCCATTTAGTTGTCTCATAGTGTGCAGCCCAGAACTTTCAGAGTACTAGAGTCTTTTTGTCAGGGAATTCGTGCCCATACATTCATCACTTGTGAATATGGGATTTCCTTCTCTTAAGATGCTTTAGTTGAAAATGAGACTGATTGACTTTCATGAAGGCTGTTTACAAAGAAGCCGTGCAATATCAAGAGCAAGGAGTATAATCTTTATAAACGATCTCTTAAGGGTTTGTGAATATCTTGAACCCATTAAAATAAGTGAAGAGAAACTTCACAAAAAATATTTTAGTGTCATTTACACTTGAATACTTCACAGGTGATTTTTTGTTGTTCTTAACTTACTTAACGGGGAGGCTTACCTCCATGTGCCGAATGAAGATTTTAATACAACCTCTTTATGGAAGTAACACTTCTCCAGACCTTGTTTAGATTCTAATTTAGCAGGAGGAATGTGTTTCTGCCACAAATTTGTTTTGAGAAAAGAGGGGAAAACATTTTAACAGGGAAAAACAAATCTAATTAAGATCACCCATCACCCAAATATTTTGCCATACTGCTGCCTTTCTAACCTTGTAAACCAACCATCCTTGCTTGCAGCACATTGAATATATTACTTTATACAATTGCCTTTTGTTCTTTAAACCTTTCACCCTTTTTTAATGATTCATCAGCTTCATCTCTGACTTCCTGAGTTTTCCAGTTTCTCTAAATCCATTTGTTCTTCCTGCTGTAATTTGATTTGCATTCATTCACTTTGTATAACCAAACTTCCTCAATGTATACTTTTCATACTAATTATTTACTTTCATAATTCGGTCCATATTCACTCAGCATTCATTCACTGTAATTGTATAGTTCCTGGTACTTATATTTCTGATATAAATATTCACTGCTTAATTCCTTCCTTGTTTATTCTCCTGTAATCTACTTTCTAATTTCTTCTTTATTTTTTGTTCTTTTAAAAGGTGCTTTCAAAAGATATTTGTCTTTTTAAGAAATGTACAGGTGAAAAAAAAAATCAAGAGTAGATCTAGGACAGTGGCACGGGTGCCAGAGGCGGCATTCAGAGCCCTCTCTGTGGGCACGCGCGCCGTCACCCCAGTCCTAGGCCTTCAGCTGGGTTTTATAAAACCTTTTCGCTTTAGGCCTCCGCTGCCGTTGCAAAAAAAAAAAAAAAGATTCAATCAGTCAATTTCAACTTCTCGCGGGAAAAAAAAGATCTTGCAAAGTTGGAATTGATTGATTGAACTTTTTAGTCCCACCTAGTCTGCCGTTACCACCGTAGCCACGCCCACCCAATGAGCCACACCCCCAGTTGGCCACACCCAGCCAATGGGCCACACCCACCCGACAATGCATAAGTGGGTTTTGAGTTGCAATTTGGGCACTCGGTCTCTAAAAGATTCACCATCACTGATCTAGGGGGAAAAAAAATTTCCTCTAGTCCTGAATGGCATTCTCAAAATGTTCTATTCTCTCTTACTGGAAACATTGTGACTGGAAATCCTGTAGTGATATGGGAGTTAGCTGATCATGCTTAACCTCTCTCATGTGCTTTTCTAAAGAAAAAGGAATGAAAATGTAGTTAACATGTTAAATAAACAGTAAATTTATAAGTGTCATAGAAATTGAAGTGCTTCAAGTTTATTTGATTAATTGTAAAAACTGGATATATATATTTTAAAAACAATAGTAATCAGTATTAAACTGAATATTAATTTCAGAAATATAAATTCTTTGTCAGATTTACTTTTAAGTTGCAATGTTATTTTAGTCTGCGTTGAGGCATACTCCCACAACTTAGTCCTTCTCCCACAAAAGGGACCAAATATTCTTTACGATAAGAAGCTAGGGAATGCTTGCAGAAATCAGCATATGCAATGATAGTTCAAAGAAACCTTTGTCCTATTAATTGTCAAATTTTGTAATCTGTACAGTTATGTCTCCACTGAGCAAAATTCTTTGTGTTTTTCCTTTTTATAAAAATAAACATTTAAGAGCAAAGCAAGAGGGGATAACCTGATCTGGTTGTTTTCCTGTTTATATCCCAAAATTTCAGTATACTATTTATTATTGCATAATCTCTTATAAACTGCTTGGTTTTATTTGTATAAATCCAGAGTTATTTATACAGACCATCTGGAAGTCCTTATCCCTCCGTAGAGATAGCTGAGCAATAAGTGTGTGTAAGCCAAGTTGGGAAACCAGTTTAGCAATAATTTAAAATTTGGAGCTGGCAATTCATCTTGCTAAATCTTGGTAGAATATTGTTTTTAACAACTGCAGTTCTTCTAACTGAGAGAATTTCAGATTTCTCCATCTTGAATTATCTATTATATATTCCAAATCTATGAATAGTTATTTTTAGAAAGATCATCATTATTTTTTCCCAAATTAATTCCAAGATTGACTAAGAACCCCATTTTTACATATACATGTCACTTATCTACCTTTATCAGTTTCCATCTCAACATTTGTCTTTATTGAACTGAATACGTGACAAAAAGCCAAGCTTCTGTTTATATTGTATTAGCATCAACTGAATAAGTGTGACATAATCAGCATATTATTTCAATTTATTGTACTGATTTGCTGGTTTGATTCCTGAAATTTTACTTTCTTGATGTACTTTCATTGCTAGCAGCTCAGTCTTTTTGATTTGGATTGTGTAACATAATTTAAGAGCTATAATACAGTCTACATTTCTGGCCAGTGATACTTGCGAATATCAAAGATTCTTAGGATTCTTTTTTAAGCTATCAATATTGGAAGACAGCTGGCCATAAGTTAATTTAAAAGTCTGATAATTATTAACTAAATTGGAAAACAAAAGGATAAGGAAATAGTTTGTATTATGTCTATTAGCAATAAATGAAATGAGTGGCATTTCCTGCCAGCATTGAATCATTTCATTGAGCAAATCCTGTCGGCCACTTCCTTGTTTTTTTTCCTGAAGTTTGCTCAGGAAACGGAGAACCTCAACCAATAATTTTAATACAGCATGAAAGATTATGTTAGTTTGAAGTTCCTGGCAGTCCCTAATGGGGAATTTGAGTTTGATAATTAGGTTGTTGACTAATTTATCCCATAAGATTATGACTTTCCTCCTGTGCTGTTCAATATCTATATGAAATTACTAGGGAAGGTAATTTGGAGCCTTACATTGACTCTCTAAATAACCTTACAATTGAGTAGTCTTTTACCTCTCTTCATCGCCTGATTCTAAGGGAGGGATCTGTACCTTGAATCTAGTGATTTTATTGATGGAGAACAAGCTGAAATTATATCTGGACAAAAAATTGAACCTCTCAAAAAATACAGCCCATCAAAATGACTGGCTGAGGAATTCTGGGAATTGAAGTCCACAAGTTGCCAAGTTTGGAGACTCTTGCAGTAGGTAGGTTGAAAACTGTACTTTCCCAGAAAGAGCTAGTTCACAGTTTGGGGGCTTTTCCTCCTGGTCTTCCTTCTTGTCCCAGAGCCTCCACTCCACAAATGGTGTCATCTCCAACAGGATATTCTGCAACATCTGAAATATCATAGTTTCCCTTTCTTTGCTTTTCCTCACTCTTTTTAGATTTTATATCTGAGGTATATGCATGCATTTTTACAGATGCATTTGAGACTTTTCTGGGTTGGTGTTTTTTTTTGGGGGGGGAGCTCTTGTGCTAAGTCATCAGCCTCCCCTAAAAAAAGAATCCATAACCTTGGCATGGACCCAACTATCTTCCTCCAGCCGCAGGCTAAATGCAACCCTTTCTCACTTGGTCAGACTTAATTGATCATTAGCGCTCTTTGATTACAATTTGTCTTAACCACTTCAATGCACATTATATGTGCACTTACAAATTTCCAGAAGTTGTAATTGAGGCAAAATATCAAGCAACTAACCAACACAAGTTCATATTATTTGCATTGGCTATCAATTGCCTATGGAAAACAATTTAAAGTTTATTATTATATTTTTTTTGGGAAGAACCTGTTTCCTCCTCTACTTTTCTAGTATCTGTTAGACCAGTGGTTCTCAACCTTTTTAATGCCGCGACCCCCTACCGGTCGTAAGTCGAGGACTAAACCAGTCGTAAGTCGAGGACTAAACCGGTCGTAAGTCGAGGACTAAACCGGTCATAAGTTGAGGACTACCCAACCGGTCGTAAGTCAAGGACTTTCCCTGCCCGGGAGCGCCGCGCATGCGTGGTTCTGCCCCCTGCGCTGGCCGAGGCATAGCTGGCAAGCGGCAGAGACGGAGCAGGCCGACCACCAGCTGGCCCAGCTCAAGGGAGGTAAGGCACCCGCCGGAAAAGGGGAAAAAATGGTGGACAGCCTTGCTTGGCGACCCCCGTGAAATGGTCGATCGACCCCAAATGGGGTCGCGACCCATAGATTGAGAACCGCTGTGTTAGACATTACATCAAGACAAAAGATCAAGATATATTTCTATTCTGTTGCTCAGAATATGGCATAATATGGAAGGCAGATTCTAGTTGAATAGAAGAAAAGCATAGAACAGATGTGTTCTGGGTGGTCTCTGAGCTTGGTTGTTTTCAATTCTAAGGTAGGTAATATCATCAATGCATAGTTTTTGATGACTAGGATATTGTTTTTTGCTTAATTATTTATCTGGTGCTGTTTCCTTCTTATTGGCACGCTGGCTATTAGAGAGGATGTACTCTGAGCCATTTGTTTCCTTCCTTGACTTTTGGCTAAACGATATGCAGATTGGAATTATCCCTGTGGGTCTGTTGATGGCTGATTTGTCAGAATGACAAGCTTCCAGGAATTCTGTAGCATTTTTGGATTTGGCTAAAATATCAACAGTTTCTCAAGTAATTGATTTTTTTGGTATGTGTTGAGAGGTTAGAAGGTTTTCACCATGTCTTCTTGACTGCCAGTTGATGCTCATGAATGAGTTCTGCTAATCTTCTATCACTCTGTCCTTACATAGTAGCTATTATAATCCTTAACTGTATGTTGTAAATTTTTTTCTTCTGTAGTCTTTAGGTCACTTAAGATATTTTGGAGAGATTTTGTTGATCTGCATATTACAGTGACAACAAAAAACTGTAGTAATGTGTTGGTTATCTCATAGTTAAAGTAGCTCAGTCCAGTGAAAGTCTTTAGACTGGGGAGAGCTGAAAGTCAAATAAACAAACAACCAAATACAGAGAGATGTGCTGAATTTTCTTTACTATTTCAAAGAAAAGCTGGACAGCCATCCTCATGCAGAGGCTGGCCTTAAATGGCCCTTTCTATCTTTATGAGATATTCTTATTTAATGTTTACACAACAGCACATAAGCTGTTTCTTTTTGTAGGAAACTGTGTTACTATCACTAGGAGTGGTTTTTAATAGTATCCAAAATCATAATCTGTTGTTATGTTAATATAAGTGTAATAATGGCAAGCTTTATATCAATTCATCATGAATGAGCTAGATGATAATAACAATAAAAATAATAATAATAGAGTTGGAAGGTCTCCAACCTTTCTGGGCTCACAGCCCAGAGGGAAGGAGAGCAGTTTCCAAATTGGTACCACGCGTCCGGCTCGGCACTAGTATGCGCAAACGGGCTGCACACACACACTGTGCTAGCAGCCCTGTTCACACCCACACACATGCGCAAACAGGGCTGCGGACACTAGCGTGAGTGGGGGGGGAGTTTGCGCGCACGTGTGCTGCGCCGGTCAGCCATTTCCACAGCCAGCTGGCCAAGAGGCCACGGCCGGTAGTGGGCCACGGCCCATAGGTTAGGGATCCTTGTTCTAGTCCAACCCCCTGCTCAGGCAGGAAACCCTATACCATTTCAGACAAATGGTTGTCCAATCTGTTCTTAAAAACTTCCAGTGTTTGGAGCATTCATAACTTCTGGAGGCAAGTTGTTCCACGGATTAATTGTTCTAACTGTCAGGAAATTTCTCCTTAGTTCTAGGTTGCTTCTCTCTTTGATTAGTTTCCATCTATTGCTTCTTGTCCTGCCTTCAGGTGCTTTGGAGAATAGCTTGACTCCCTCTTCTTTGTGGCAACCCCTGAGATATTGGAACACTGCTATCATGTTACTCCTTTTCCTTCTCTTCATTAAACTAAACATGCCCAAATCCAGCAACCGTTCTTTATATGTTTTACCCTCCAGCCCCCTGATCATCTTTGTTGCTCTTCTCTGTACTCTTTCTAGGCACTTTCTGACACTAAAGGTTAGTAGTAGGGAAACAGCCTGTGTTCCTGTTCATGTATACATAGCTTTCATTCTCCTTTCTTGCACATTAAATGACAGTTTCAGCTGTTTTCCCTAATATGGTAATTTTAAGAACTAGGAGCAGTAATCCTTTTGCCATACATTAATGCAGCAGCTTGTGTAACAATTGGTTGAATAACCCCCCACATCAGATAATAAAAAGCTGCATGCCTTTTCTCCTTATTTAAACAATGTTATCTATTTCTAATTACAGCAGTAGTCAGGAAAGGAGCAAAACAAAAAAAAATGGGACAATATATTAACTTCTAGTGGTATCACAGCATAGCTTTGATTGTTACAAGTGTGATACTGAGGCTACTTGGCATGCAAATAGAAATGTGTAGAACATTCTCTTACAGTTATTATTTGTTAAAAGATAGATCAGTATTATTATCCAAATGTTGCAAATAAAGATGATAGAATAAAGCTGTCAGAATAACCTATCCAAAGTTCCTTAATAGGAACCTGGCAAAACAAATCATTGAGATAAGGACTTCTGGGACAGACAGACAGACAGACAGTCTTGTATTCTCAGATATGTTGGGAATACTAGCTAGGAATATATTTATATCAACAAACATTCTCTAAGTCTGGTATTCTCAGGTATATTGGGAATATATATACACTCACCCACACACATCAGTTGTGTAATGAAACATAACAATCACTGCCTGCAGTAAGCACTCAGCGCGTGACCACACGACCAATCAAAGCTGAGCAGTGCCATCACAATCAGTGTGGACGAAGTATGCATGTATCGGACTCGACAAACAAGCAGCCTGCATGCACCATTTTAATGATTTTGCCGCCAACCTGCTACACTTGACAGGGCAATTCAAGTCCATATAGACCAAACATCAAATTTTCAAAAGTTACTTTTAAAACTTGGAAAATCCGTCGAAAAAAGGTGCTGGAATTCTGTTCGGATGTGTTCTATGACAAAAAAAAAAGCACCGTGTATACACACACACACACACACACACACACACTCCTAGCTACTATTCCCAACATACCTGAGAATATCAGACTTAGAGAATGTTTATTGATTGACTGATTACTTTTTCAATGGAGGACTTGTTAACAGATTGTCATAAAGCAAATTCCCAGACTGTCAGGTCCTAACCCACTCAGGCCTTTTAAAGCTTTGTATCTCCAACCAGCAAATTTGATGGATTTTTAAAAACAAGGCTATTTTTTTTCTTATCAAATGTGCCCATGTCATCACAACGTAATAATAGGAACATTTTATGCATAGTGCTTTTGTTCTGCCTCCCAGTCCATTCAACTAGGTAGAAGCTGCTGGCTTGTTCATTTTTGCATCGTCCAGCAAGCATCATGGAATATTGGAGCCTGACTTTTAAAGTATTCTGAAATTGAATTCAAATAGAAGAAAAGTAGAACTGTAAAAATTGGCAACCTTTCATATTATAATATGAATAGGATTTAATTTCTATGGAAGTTGGACGGACTATTCTCTCAGTGGCAAAGTATTTATTTAAAATGTCCATCCTACTTTTTTAAGTTTGCAAAAATAATAGATTATCATATAAATGAAGTGCATAAAGCATTTTTGTTCTTTTGTCTGACCCATTCAACTTTTACAGCCAGTTGATTTTCAAAATGGGGGATCTTCCATAAGGAAGCTTAGTTCTTGTCATTCTACTAGTGATTTTAAAGCAGTGGTTCTCAACCTTTTTAATGCCGCGACCCCAACCGGTCGTAAATCGAGGACTAAACCGGTCATAAGTCGAGGACTAAACCGATCGTAAGTCGAGGACTACCCAACCGGTCATAAGTCGAGGACTTTCCCTGCCCGGGAGCGCCGTGCATGCGTGGTTCTGCCCCCTGCGCCAGCCGAGGCGTAGCTGGCAAGTGGCAGAGACGGAGCAGGCCAACCACCAGCTGGCCCAGCCCAAGGGAGGTAAGGCACCCGCCGAAAAAGGGGAAAAAAATGGCGGACAGAAAAATGGTGGACAAAAAAAATGGCGGACAGCCTTGCTTGGCGACCCCCATGAAATGGTCGATCGACCCCAAATGGGGTCCTGACCCACAGGTTGAGAACCACTGTTTTAAAGAAACATATATTCCTAATATCATTTATAATATTTCATTGCAATATCTGCAAAATCTAGTTATGCTCTGGTTTCTGGGATATTCAGGTGGTTCCTGTGCTTTAAAGTCTATGAATGTTGACTTCTCAATGAAATGTTGTATATTGTGTTTTGAATTTTGAGCAAACATGTTGGAGATACAGCAGATTTAAATAGCCTTTGCAAGAGGAAGCCTGAGTGGAAATTGGGTCTGGTAAATATATAGCTTTGATAAGCAGACACAAAAGGAAATCTATTGCTCAGAATCAAATATTTCTAGAAGATATAATAATTTAGGGGGGGGAATCCATTGCGTTCTCTTGAACCACTGGGTACTGTTGAGAGAGAGATAACAGAGTTCATATCGCAGGATCCAATCTGGGTCAGTCGCCAGGACCAGAGGTTTTTGTTTTCCGAGCTTTTGGACTCATGCTGGAGCCCATCCTCAGGAAACATCTCTCTAGCAGAGTGTGTGCTGTTCTGGGTGTGGTATTTATATGGTGCCTGTTATATGTGGCTTTTTTAGATCTTGATTGGGGTGTATTGATGGCTGGCTATTAAGTCGTTGGCTGTCATTTGTTTTGCTGCCTAGCCCTGGCCTTCTAAGTACTTGATAAGCTGGTGGTAAATCAGCACTCCTGATGACCGATGAGGGGCCCATTTTCCAGGCTTCAATCACTTCCCTGTTGTTTTTGTGCCTGCTCATCCAACAATCTTAGTAGCTGCAAAATTGAATGTATGTCCTTGTTCATTGCAGTGTGAGGCTACCAATAAGTTCAAGTCTCCTTGTCTGATTGCTCACTTGTGTTCTTGCAATCTGGTGGTTAGCTTCCTCCCCATCCGTCGTACATAGTCCCAGGTGTAGAGATTATTTTTTCCATTCTCTTGCCATGTGCATCTCTCATATTTGTGATCTTGGTTTCCTTGATTCTGGACTGTGCTGTGTTTGACCATGCATTTGGATTTCGGACTTGTTTGTGGATTTTGGACTCATTCCTTGGACTTTGGACTGAACCTGGATTGCAGATTTTGTCGACTCTTGCTTTTGCTTTTGAATCCGGTACCCTTGTGCCTAGACTGAGCATTGCTGGCTTCAATAGGGCTTTGTCTTGAGTGCAAGTGGGAACCAGGGTAATTAACATTAAGGGCTTGGACCGTCAATAAGGTCCTTAAAACCCTTGTGCATGTTGTGCATGTGGACTGAAACAGGACAGAAGCATAGTTTTTCTTAGGATCTTACACTTTGTTTCTATGCTTTGTTAAGATCAACATGCATTATGCTTACTACAATCCCATGGTCAACTGAAGTAATCATTCTACCAGAAAAGAAGAGCAGACTAAGTTGGCATGATAAATCCATGTCAGATCCTGCAAAATAGTGCATTTTTCCCCCTAACCGCTCACAACTCATTACTTAATCAGCTATTCCAAAGTTTTGCCCACTGTTAATGTGTAGTTACTTGAGTCCCCATTTTGAAGATAAGGCATTTGCCCTTCTCCAATCCTCTGGCATTATATTCATCTCAAAGGTCACAGAAAAGGCTTTGAGATAGTACAGCCACAAATTCCTTCAAGTCTCATGAACATAATTAGTCTAGTCTGGAACTTCATTAATGGTAGCCAGATACTCCCTAACCCAGTGGTTCTCAACCTGTGGGTCGGGACCCCATTTGGGGTCGATCGACCATTTCATGGGGGTCGCCAAGCAAGGCTGTCCGCCATTTTTTTTGTCCGCCATTTCCCCCCCTTTTCCGGCGGGTGCCTTACCTCCCTTGGGCTGGGCCAGCTGGTGGTCGGCCTGCTCCGTCTCTGCCGCTTGCCAGCTACGCCTCGGCCGGCGCAGGGGGCGGAACCACGCATGCGCGGCGCTCCCGGGCAGGGAAAGTCCTCGACTTATGACCGGTTGGGTAGTCCTCGACTTACGACTGGTTTAGTCCTTGACTTACAACCGGTTTAGTCCTCCACTTATGACCGGTTTAGTCCTCGACGTACGACCGGTTGGGGTCACGGCATTAAAAAGGTTGAGAACCACTGCCCTAACCATTGCTTTACTTGAGTTTCCACTCTCTGCTTGTATCAATTAGAAGTAGTCCTCAACTTTATTTATTTATTTATTTATTTATTTATTTATTTATTTATTAATTAATTAATTATATTTCTACCCCGCCCTTCTCCCTGCGGACTCAGGGCGGCTTACAACCATTCAAAAACAAATACACAAATATAAAAATGCCAAACTTAACATGTTAATTAAAATGAAACATTATTCTAAGACCGAAAATTCGAATTTTTTTTTTTTAAAAAATTATTTTAAAACCAAATTAAAATAACCCTTAGGCCAGTCCTGCTAACTTGAATAGCCATGTCTTAAGGGCGCAGCGGAAGGAGGGGAGATCCGGAATCACCCGGATCTCTGGGGGTAGCTCGTTCCAAAGGGTGGGAGCTCCAACAGAGAAGGCCCTCCCCCTGGGGGTCGCCAGCCGGCACTGTCTGGCTGACGGCACCCTGAGGAGACCCTCTCTGTGGGAGCGTATCGGCCGATGAGAGGTAATCGGAGGCAGAAGGCGGTCTCGGAGA
>NW_015387007.1:33872-36175 GCF_001527695.2 Protobothrops mucrosquamatus | reverse complement strand
AGGGGAGATCCGGAATCACCCGGATCTCTGGGGGTAGCTCGTTCCAAAGGGTGGGAGCTCCAACAGAGAAGGCCCTCCCCCTGGGGGTCGCCAGCCGGCACTGTCTGGCTGACGGCACCCTGAGGAGACCCTCTCTGTGGGAGCGTATCGGCCGATGAGAGGTAATCGGAGGCAGAAGGCGGTCTCGGAGATAACCAGGACTACACCAAAATAAATAATGAGGTAAATCACATAATGATCCATCGCACCAGGAAAAAATTCTGCATATAGATCACTATAATGTTCTTTCTCACTTATTAATCACTGTATGTTGGGATTTTTAATGACATTTTTATATGATGGTACATTTTGTGCCCATCTGTGATTAAATCAAAATATTATATTGTTGCTAACAGAGCAGGCATTCCCTTCAACAGCAGAAATGTTTTAGAAAAAAATTGAATTATGAAATTAAGAAAAAAAATTGAGTAATGCTCTCTATCAGTCTTTTTCTTGGATAATTGAGGTGCATTTAAAGAGATAATTCATGTGATAATTTCAAGACAGCAAAACTTAATCTCATAGTGTTATGATTAGTAAGGCCTTTGTATGAGTCATATTAGATAGTTTGTTTAGACTACTGTCTTTTACTGGAAAGAAACAGGGAGTGAAATATGTTATTACATATCAGTTTGGTTTAAAAATCATTACACTTGAGCATATTCTAAATGTGTCTTTTTAAAAAATGCATACATGTGTTCAGTGTCACATTAAGTACTCAATTATTGTTTACAGGTGTGTCTTATAGTTTCTTCCATTGGGTGGAGCAGAGGTTTATTTCCTGTCTTTTGTTTATTTTGAAATGATCATGATCTTTTCCACTGCCTTTGCTTCCCTCTAATTATTTTTATGCCACTCTCTATTACCCAGGTAATTGTGTCCCATTTGGAGTAATAGGCAATGTTTCCAATTAGTGAGAAAATATCAGAAACAGGAGGCAGCCCAGCCCTGTTATCTCTTTTTATCTCATTGTGCTAACTTTTTGCAACATGAAGGGGGGGGGGGGCGGGAAAGCTAGAATTTGGTGGGAAAATGACAAAGCTGCTCTTCTACTCAGCAGGAAAGTGTGGAAGAAGCCAAGGCACCAGAGTGCTTTAGCTTCTGGAGATATGGAGAAGTTCCAGAAGCAGGAAATGTTTTGTGATGGACTTTCCATTGCTGAGTTACACTTCCAAAGGAAATACTCTATTGAGACACTGTCACTACAGCATTTATTCTGGATCAGGATTAATTGGGCCGTTTCCTAAGATGACCAGAAATCCCACAGCTTCCGAGGTTGGTAAAATTAGGACCCAGATTTTGGGGGCAATATTGTGACTCCATAAACTGCTTAGAGAGGGCTGTAAAGGAGGGGTCCCCAACCTTTCTGGGTTGGTGGACCAGTGGGAAAGGGAGAGGCAGGCACCTTTATGCGTGCATGTGCACACATGCAAATGTGGCTGTGTGCACATGTGCCACGAGCATGTGCCCGCAAATGGAGCTGCTACCACCGGCGTGACGGTTGCGATGAGGCTAGCGCCAGCATGAGGATCATTGCAAGGCTAGCGCCAGCGTGGGAATCACAGCTCATGGCAAGGCTAGCACCGCCACAAGGGGAGGTGAGTGCATGTACACAGGCACGTGCACTGCCCAGTCACTCATGCGGCCCGGTGGCCAAGAGGCCATGGCCTGGTAGTGGGCTACAGCCCATAGATTGGGGACCTCTGCTGTAAAGCACTATGAAGCAGTGTATAAGTCTAAGTGCTAAGTAACTGTGGTGGCGCAATGGTTAGAATTCAGTATTGCAAGCTAATTCTGCTGGCTTTCAGGGGTTCGATCCTCACCGGCTCAAGGTTGACTCAGCCTTCCATCCTTCCAAAGTTGGTAAAATGAGGACCCATATTGTTGGGGGCAATATGCTGACTCTGTAAAATTCTTAGAGAGGACAATAAAGCACTCTGAAACTCTATATAATTCTACTATTAGGATGTACGAAGGTAATTCCCAATCTCAGATTGATATATAAATATTTTTTTGTAAATGCAAGGCAGTCTCTGATGTACAGAGAGTTATTTTGACCTCATTGACTAGAGTTTACCCCCATGGAAGTTTCTTTAATTAATAACATAAGACTACCTGCAAACAACTTCCAAAATAAATCACAGAGATCGTTGCTTAGTAGTGCCGATTCATTTGCTGCATGTGCATTATATTACATGTAGTCCTCAACTTACAACCACAATTGAGACTGAAATTTTGGTCACTAAGCAATGTGATTATAAAGG
>NW_015387007.1:27389-33012 GCF_001527695.2 Protobothrops mucrosquamatus | reverse complement strand
ACTAGAGTTTACCCCCATGGAAGTTTCTTTAATTAATAACATAAGACTACCTGCAAACAACTTCCAAAATAAATCACAGAGATCGTTGCTTAGTAGTGCCGATTCATTTGCTGCATGTGCATTATATTACATGTAGTCCTCAACTTACAACCACAATTGAGACTGAAATTTTGGTCACTAAGCAATGTGATTATAAAGGGAAACATCACATGACCGCATTGCTTAGTGATTGCACTTCCAGCAATCCCTGTTTTAATCATTAAGCGAATGTACTGGTTTTCAGCTCAGGACCCATCCCAATCTAAGCCATTTCAGGCTTGGTCTCTCCTCAGTAAAGGGAGGCACTGCCCCCCCATTTTTCTCACCTACCTATCCTCCCCTCCCTATCTCTGCTCTTTTGGCTGCCCAGCCTTGCAGGGTTTTAATCAGTCCTAGAACTGCATGACTCTAGGCCTGCTTACCATGCCCCGGGAAACAGCAGTCGTCCCAGCCCAGTCCCTTGCCATCCTGCACTCCAACACCCCTGCAGTTCATTGCCACAGCTGATGTTCCTTGACATCTTCTTGCTGCTACTGTTGAGGTATGCCTGGTCCATATGGTTGCTAGGTCATATGAGTCTGGTTTCATGCAACAAAAGAGAAAAAAAAAGCATACAGCAATTTAAAAGGCCCACAGCATGTGAAAATGTCCCCTTTCACTATGCTATTCTCAGCTGTACATGGCTGGATTCGTGCTGCAGAAAAGGGAAAAAAAATAGCTGTTGGTACGTTCCAGCTCAGGGAAGGACAGCTCTGTGTTTTTGATTCCTTTTTCTGAAGTCAGCCCTATAAAGATCAGCAACAGTTGGGCATGCCTCATCAGCAGTGGGAGCAAGAAAATGGCAGAGGTCAGCTGGGCTGGCAGAGTTCAGGATGGCAGGGGGGGATTGAAAGGATGTAGATAGGGGGAAGATAGGCGGGTGGGGAGTTGCAGCACCTTGTAATCGAAAATATGGGCAAGTTGCCAAGTGTCTGAATTTTGATCACAAGGGTGCTGCAGTGGTGCTGCAGTGGCTGTAACTTCAGGCATGGGTTGCAAGTTATTTCTTCATTCAGTAACTTTGAATGGTCGCTGAACAAATGACTGTAAGTCGAGGACTACTTGTATTCAATTTGTTGGACACATTCCCAGTGATATGAGCAGGTTTGGTGGTGTATAAAGCCTCCTGGGACAAAGATGTTAACTTCGATTGGAGGCAAACGGATGGTCTATAACAGACATGTCAAACTCGCGATGTCACGTGATGTCGCACAACATATCGGAGCTTTTTCGCCATTGTCGGCAATGGGGTGGGCGTGGTTTCCTGATGACGCATCCGGGCCGTGGGCCGGCAGTTTGACACCCCTGGTCTATAATCATCAAAGTTCTTGCAAGTTTATAAATCTTACAAAAAGACAACACTGTTGATAGGGCTGAAGAAAAAGGAACAGTGGAATTTCCCCCCCAAATAAATAGAGGAACCAATTGTTTGATAAGCTGACTGACTCAGCTCCCAATTACCTGTTTCCGACCTTTTTGTACAACCATAAAAAGGTACAGCATTAGCTTATTTTTCTGAAACAAAATCATTTTTAGCTCTTCTTACCCTGCTTTCCCAGGATAAGGATAAATGAAAAACCGAAATTGCTCAGTGCCTTTTGGAGAATTGCTGCTGTAGTACTTCTCTGAAGAAACATTATTACTCCTGGTTAATTCATAGCCCGACAGTGCTATTTCAAAGATAAAGGTGCTGTCTGAAAAGGTTTTATATTAGAGCTCTCTTTCCCAGTTCTAGCTGACCTGATTATTAGGCTCAGCAGAATTTGCTCTAAGGGATTCTACTTTATCCTTCATTCCTATAAGTTGGTAAATAAGTATAATTATGTAGTAAATAAGTATAAGCAAATAAATAAAAGCATAAGTTTACCTGAATAATCCCATAGGGGCAAAATGGAACATTTCAAGCAGCTACAGAGCAATACCTGCTGGATTATACTTCATCTCTTTAAAGCTCCTTAACCTGTTGCTCCAGTTTAGGGAACTACAGAAAAAAGTGGTTGCAAGATGATATTCTGCAATTCTAGCCACATTCCTATTTTTTTAGGATTCAGTGTCATTTTCTTGGCCCTTATCAGCTCATCACTGGTTCAGATGCTGGTTCACAACATACACATCCTGTTCACCCATAGTGTATGTTATAGAGAAGAATTGTTAAATATTACCAGCCACCCCTAGTAACATCAATAACATCAGGTAATTGGGAACAAATGAGGGCTCCGGGTAGCTTAAATAGCTTTCAGGCTGCAAAAATCATATAAACATATATTGTTAAATTATCGCTAGAAGTACGAGTAGTGTCCCAGCCCCAATTAACAAAGCCAATCTAGGAAAATACAGTAATTATGCATGTATGTATAAGTTTGTGTATGAATGTGTACACATGCATACAGCATGATAATTACAATTCTTATATATTGAAATATTTATGAATAACTTATTTCCAACTTAATTTTATTTTATAATAACAGTGCTTTTTTGTTGAAAATATCTGTGTGACCTAAGATGTGAGGATTTTTCACTTGGGTGCACTACTCTGTTGTTAAACTTTATCTCAACACACCAACATATTGTATGTTAGTCTGAGTGTTATTCTAAGAATCAAGGGGAAGTCAAGGAAATGAACAGGACAGTGACAGTATTTACAATACAGCCATGTCTTTCTGATATGCATAAACATGAGTACCACAAAACAAAAAAGGAGGAAATGATTCATGATATATAGTAATGGCTCAGCATGTAATGGGGTGGAAAATTAGTGTATAAATAGCTTTCTGATTTATCAAAGATCTAGAATAGTCATATCTTTTGCAGGCAGTGGATATATAGTATGTTGCCTTGTTATAAACAGTTTGAGAAAACTAGAATTAATAACTTCCAAACCAGGAGAAAATTCATTTGTTATAATTTAATACAATTTGCTTATATAACCTTAATTTGGCTTTTGTAAGCTGCCCAGAGTTGGTTAGAGTGGGCAGCCATAAAAAATAATAAAATCATCATCATCATTATTGTCATCATCATTATCATCAAAAGAAAGATATCAGACCCCCTTCACTGTTGTCAATTTTGTTATGCTGTAGCCTGATTCTGTAGTTATTGAAATTTATTTTTTTTCTTATTAATCTGCACTCAGGGACCCCATAATGACAAAGTGAAAACAGAATTTTAGAAATATCCGTAAGTTTATTAAAAAAAAAAACCTGAAATATCACATTGGCATAATTATTCAGACCCTTTGCAACAACATGTGAAATTTAGCTCTGGCGCCTGCCATTTGTCTTGATCATTGCAGACATGTCAACTGTAGCATCAGGCTGCAGTATAACAAAATTGAAAAAAGTGAAAGTTGTCTGAATACTTTCTGAAGGCACTGTAAATGGCTGTAATAGTTGTTTCTAACAATGTTAGTACGCCATGAAATGAGAATTGCTGTAACCAAATTTCTCTTCTGCTCTCAGATTTTTTCCCCACCTTAAATGCAGAATCTGAAGTATCAGAAAGGACCTTGGATTTTTAAAAACTTGAATTACTAGTTTTATAATTACATGGCACAGCAAGCCATGATTGAACTAAGGAATGACTTAGTTTTGTCAGGTTTATAAAGGCCTTGATAATTATTGAAATAGAATAGAGTAGAGTAGAATAGAATAGAATAGAATAGAATAGAATAGAATAGAATAGAATAGAATAGAATAGAATAAATTTTATTGTCACTTTGAATATACACTAATTGGCATATATTAAAATGAAATTTCGTTGCATACAGCTCTCAAAGGGTCACCACTTCCAATATACACTACATAAATATGTCAAAAATAAATAAATAAATACAGAATTATGCATGTACCCACATATATTATATGACACAGAGAAACAACAGTCTAGTTCAGATTATATATGCATGTGCATGGCGAGAAAAATGAATCTGGCGAGTTTACCAGACAGTTGGCATGGTAATAAAGCTATTACAGAATTGAGTAGTCCTGATAGAAATACTTCGAAACCTCCTCTCAGAGGGAAGCAACAGAAACAGACTATAAAGTGGGTGTGTGGGTCTCTAACAATGTTTTGAGCTCTAAGCACATAGTGCTTATAAGCAGCATCCTGAATACCAGGAAGCGAACTTCCTGTGATCTTCTTGGCTGTCCTTACCACTCTCTATGGACTTTCTATCTGAGGCACTGCTGCAACCAAACAGACAGTGATGCAGTTTGATTAAATCGTGCCTCTATAAAAAGTGGCTAGGACAGAAGGAGAAAGATGTGCTCTCCTCATCCGATGCAGGAAATGCAGATGCTGATTCACACACTTCACTAAGGATGACGTGTGGAGAGACCAATTCAGATTGTTAGTTATCTGCATCCCCAGATATTTAATTCTGTTGACCACCTCTATAGCTGCATCCTTCATACTGAGTGGAGTATGACTATGCCGTCTCTTTCTAAAATCTACAATGAGCTCCTTTGTTTTATCAACATTACTTTATTGCACCAGTCCACCAGAGTCCACCAGAGCCTTCACCTCTTCCCTATAAGCATCTTCATTGCCATCCTGGATAAGACTGGATAAGATGCTGGAACAACTGTTCAGTTGCTGAGAATTAATCCTGCTTGTAGCTCTAGTTCACAATGTAAGATGGCATAGCTGCCTCCCCAAATCATGAACACTTGTAAATGACAATGATTATCAGATCTCTGAGGTTTTGAGATTTGTATCTGAAATCTTGTAAGATTTTTGATTCTTCGTGATAGTGTGTAGTCTCCACTGATGCCATCTATGGGCTTTGGAAGCACTACTAAGTGCCACATTGCCAATTCCTACACAAATTTTAACTAAACATTGTTCTGCCATGCCCATCTAGTCTGCAAATGTTCAATCCATAACTGAATTCCTTGCAGTATTCAAGCAGAAAAATGCTGACGCAAGACAAGAAATAATGGATGGAAACTAATCAAGGAGAGAAGCAACCTGGAATTAAGGAGAAACTTCCTGACAGGGGGGACAATTAACCAGTGGAACAGCTTGCCTCCAGAAATCGTGGGCACTCCATCACTGGAGGTTTTTAAGAAGAGACTGGACAACCACTTGTTTGGGATGGTATGGGTTCTCCTGCTTGAGCAGAGGGCTGGACTAGAAGACCTCCAAAGTCCCTTCCAGCTCTCTTCTGATTCTAATTCTAACAGTAATTCAGAGGACAGCATGTGATAATCTGAAAAGTAGTTCAGAATATCAGTTTAGGTAACAGTTTTGCAGTACACAATCTCCTTTAGGATCAGGATGCATCACAAAATATGACCATTTTTAAAAGAAATAATGGAACTGATTGAGGGTGGGGAGTCATGAAATCCAATAATTTGTGGGAGTAGATAAACATGTCCTGTGAATTATCAACTGAGAACACAACAATGCAGGCAATATAGAAAGAGTTTAATGTTTAGCTGCTCTATTATGAATAGAATTACAAGTGTGTATGCTTGTCCTTGGAAAGCAAATGAAGATATACAGTGATCCTGAGTCAGACAAAACTATTGAAAATGTCCCTGTT
>NW_015387007.1:25333-27099 GCF_001527695.2 Protobothrops mucrosquamatus | reverse complement strand
TTTTCTCAAATACTTTCCATAATTGATTCTTCATTTTCATAGACAGAGAGGTAGACAGTTAGATTTCTACTTTCATTTTAGGGTTTGAAATACATTTTATTTTCCTTCCCCCACAAATCTAATTGGTACGATAGTGCAGAATAAAATCAAAAAAGTTTTTCGAGCTAGTTATTTAAAATTCTAGCCATTTTCTAAAGTGAAGTTTTCATCTTCATTTTCCCTTTTTTAGTAGGCTGCATTCTCAAAAAAACAAGCATGGACCTGTACTGCTAAGCCTGAAAAAGATCCATAGAATAATCTCATCTCATTGTATAAATAGCTTCCTGGTTAGTAGTTTATATTTCTTGTGAAATTATTTTTATATTTTTGGGCACAGTACGAAGTTAAAGAATGCAAAATAGCTTATGTCAGGGCCTTACCTGGATTTGCAAAAAAGAAAAAAAAAAGAAAAGAATCTTCTCCCATGTATTTATCAAATTTAGCAGCTGTACTCGCTGCCAAAATTCAAGAAAGCTGGTTTTTTACTTTTGAAGTTTCTTTTTAGAATATTGGCTTTGCTCAAAAAGTGATTTATTCTGTCCAGAAATAATTAATTTTATCAATGCTGTGTACAGAGAAAGAAAATCTCTAGGTGGGATAGGTGGCATACAAATCAAATGAATGAATAAATAAAATACATACATACATGCATGCATGCGTGCATACATACATATATTTTGATAAGTGTTTGAAGCCTGATATTGCTTCAAGCTGCAGCCATATTATAATGAAATATTCAATAGGGCTTTCATCTGTTCCTGGTTTTACTTTTTGAATGTTACTGATGTTCAGAGAATCAACCTATTTGCTTTTATAAATCCCCATTAAGCACTTTCTATTACCATTTTTAAATGATAAATTTATCAAGCTTTTGCTATAAGCCATAGGCTGCCCAAACTTCTTTGCAAGACCTTTTATTAAACTAACTAATGATACCGGGATGTATCCAAACTGAATTCAACATAGGTTTTATTGAAATCTGTGAGACAAGTTAGTCATGATTTACATTTAATTAAATAGATGGCTAGTTGTGCTAATCCTGTTGTCTCATGTGTTTATTTTTATTACTAAGCAATAATCAACACGGTTACTGCTGACAACCATCAGTCTGTGGTGCTCATTGTTAGAGATCTTTATTTTGAAATTCTTGATTTAAACTTGGAAAACATTTCTTACTTATATACAGATAGTCCTCAACTTATGTCTATTGGTTTAACAATGGTTTGAGGTTGTGATGCCTCAGAAAAAATGCTTTAGGACCTGTACTCACATTTACAACTATTGCAACACCCTCATAGTCACATACCGTATATACTCGAGTATAAGCCGAGTTTTTCAGCCCATTTTTTGAGCTGAAAAATGCCCCCCATGGCTTATACTCGAGTCAATATTTTTCCCCAGTTCTTTGTGGACTTACAATATCCGAGCACCGTTTAAAGAGACGCCGAAGGAAGACGGTGCCCAACTGCGCGCCTTTCCCCCTTGGCGGGGTGGTCTTTTGCAAAGTCTTTTGCTCGGATATTGTAAGTCCACAGCAGCGCGGGCGGCAGCAGCAGCGGCAGCATCTCCCACTCCGAATCCCAGGCTGGAGTCAAGCCCTTTTCAAAAGCGCCGGCTCGGGAGCGAAAGCAAAAGGGGCGGGGGAGTGGGGCTTCGTTCACGCGCGGATCCCCTACGCTCGTATTTATTTACCGTATTATGCCCCGGCTGGCGGCGGCGGCAATGAG
>NW_015387007.1:18083-24801 GCF_001527695.2 Protobothrops mucrosquamatus | reverse complement strand
GCTGACGTGGGGCGTGTTATCAACTATTGCTCCTTTGTGCAAAGTGCTACAATCGCGCGGTTACCAGAGGGGTGGGGTTGCAAAGAGGCCGATTAGCCCAGGCGGAAAAATGTGTGTGCTGAAAAATGCCCCCTCGGCTTATACTCGAGTCACCATTTTTTCCCAGTTCTTTGTGGAAAAATAGGTCCCTCGGCTTATATTCGGGTCGACTTATACTCGAGTATATACGGGTAGTCACAATTCAGGCACTTGGCAACCAGCTCTCATTTATGACCAGATGTAGAGCCTTTGTGACCTTTTTTGCCAGTGGTTATAGGATAAGCGGGCTAGCATAAGAAGTATAGGACTGAATGCTGTCTCCCCCCCCCCCCGTCTGTCTCCCCTCCCCTCCATGTTTCTCTTTCTTTGAAATTGCCTGGTTTTTCAATATTTTGGTATCATTGTTCCCATGATATATAGATTTAATTCAGGAGATATGTGGGCTGGACATACTTCAGAATAGTTTATGCGTTCTTAGGAAGATGAAATCATTTCGGCCCAGATTTTATGAGTCATGAAAAGAGCCCAAGATTAGAAGACCACTTTATGAATTCAGTCTTTAATTGTGTATGACAAACTTTAAATATTTAGGGACTTTTTAGAATAATCTTCAGTTTAGTATTAGAGGGTATAGCTGTAAAACAACCTAGGAAATCCCCAGTATTTTCTTGGAACAGTTTTGACAAGGAAATTCTTTGATTGCAGCAATAGGCAGGTCATTGTATTTGGGAAAACTAAGCATACAAGCATATTCTCTGATTATTTACCATGCTTACAACAATTACCGTAGTTTGACACATTTTTTTAAATATTAAGGATAAGCTTCCTTGACAATCATGCCTGGTTTGTCTGGGAAATGAGTTATTTTGATTGTGGATGATTTAAATGAAAAACAGTGGAAACTATTGGAACAAGCCAGAGGAAAACTGTACAACGGAGCTTTTTGTGCATAGACTGCTAAGCTATTATTAATCAGCTAGTTAGATTTATATCTGATATTTATGTTGCCTACAGGTGTGTGTGGGTGTGTGGTATGCCAGCAGAATGTCAGTCAATGAGGCGGGTGGCCACATAAATTTGTTTTGTGTATGTATGTTGTGTGTGTGTGTGTGTCAGAAAAATTATCTTGCTGGGCTGCTATGCAGCTGCTATAAATAAACAATTAGAGTACAATGTCTAGTACTACTAGACCAGGGGTAGGCAACCTCGGCTCTTTTATGACTCATGGACTTCATCTCCCAGAATTCCGGAGTAAGCTGACTCAGGAATTCTGGGAGTTGAAGTCCATGAGTCATAAAAAGAGCCGAGGTTGCCTACCCCTGTACTAGACATTGTAGAGAGACTTTTTCATGGAACCAATTGCTTTTTTGTGTTTTCATGTTAAGGATTGTTCCTCTGAAAACAGTAATAAGTAAGGAATGTTAGATTTTTATTGCATTCCTTGCTGTAGCAATTAGTTGTTTTTGGAGTGGAGAATTATTTCTGAAGTTGATGTAACTTTCCCATGTTCGTTCATGTACATTAAATTCTTACACTAAAGTGGGAAAATGTATGCTCTTCAAGTATTAATGTAGCACTTTCCTAATTGTTGAGCTAGTCTGTAAAGCAAAGAAGTAAATCTTGGATCTGAGGACAGCTGTTAGAAAAATATTAAATTCATCTAATTCCTATGAGATTATAAAACTAGGATATATACTCTGTTCAGGGTGGTCTGGAAGTGGTGGATTATATCTGTTGACTATTCTCAATCAATTACAGATTGATGGTTCTCTGACTAAATGCACAATTTACATATTGAGAATTGGTAAATTTGGTTAATCATTTTACACCCATTTTTATGAAGATGTCAGAAAAAAAAATAAGCGGATAACCTACTTATTATTTAATAAATCCATCCCTTTTTGAACATTTTGTTTCCATTTAAAAGAAAAGCAAAACCTAGTTCCGTGCTTGCTGTATATTTAAAACTCAGCATGTATGCAACTCAGACAGTGCTGTGCTTTGTAATATATTGAAACTGACATATTTAATCAGACACTAATAAGGAATAAAGGAAAAGCACTGAACAAGCAAAAGCTATTGTCATGTTCGTTTTTGTGTGGAAATAAAATAGCACATAGTATGTTGAGAGTACTCAGACTTGCTGGAAAAGCTATCAACTATTCATTAATTTATTTTAATTTATAAGGAAGGCTGACCAACTTGCCCTGGAAAAAAATGTAAATCTGTCATAACTATCTGCAAGACCATGGGTAAAATCTGTGTCTATAAGAAACATAATTATGGTTTCAACTTATCAAATTAGCAGAATTACAGTTTCAAATTAAGATCCTGAAAGCAAAGCAAGAAAGTGTTCAGACCAATTATTTATGATGCTTTCTTAAAGAGAAGGTTATTGATAATATCTAACTATATGCACACATATACAAATATATATGGGAAGAGAGAGACAAATGGAGGCAGAATTGCTGTTTAATTAATGTTACAGTATATGTTGCTATTCTTAACTTTACTTCTAGGACAGGTAAGGGCAATGTGTGGATCTTGTTGAACTCCATTTCCTATCAGTCCTAACCAGCATGGCCAATGATGAGGAATATAGGAAATTCTGTCCATATACTATGTCCACAGCTTTTCGCTGGTCTACTAATTTAGTCACTTTGTCAATGAATGAAATAAGATTGGTTTGGCATGATCTATTTTTAACAAACCCGTGCTGGCTACTAGTTATACCTTTGTTTCTAGATGTTCACAGATCTGTTTTTTGATTATTTTTTCCCAGTATCTTTCCAGGTATTGATGTCAGGCTGATTGGTCTGTAGTTTCCTGGGTCTGTTGTTTTTTTCCTTTTTTGAAGATGGGAACCACATCAGCTCTTCTCCAATCCTCTGGTAGTTCCCCAGTGCTCCAAGATTTTTTAAAGATATGATATAACGGTTCTGAGATAACATCTGTCAGCTCCTTCAGAACTCTGGGATGTAAGAAGGATAATGTTTTCGAAAGATCTAGAAGTTCCTTGTTTTAATGGTTTCACAATCCTCTAGAACCAGGAGCTCTAGGGGCTAGGTTGAATTATTATCACTTCTCTAACCTCTTCCTGTAAGGCAAACATAATTTTCTCAATCCATTTAATTTAATAAGATATTCAGAGAATTGTACCATTGGAAAGACTGTTCTATTTTCCTTTACCCTCACAGCACAATCAAGACAGTATTGAATATAAATTTCAAAATAAAAATGTTGGAACTCAAACCTGCTATTCTGTAAAATCACAAATTCATCTACAGATTATTGGAGAGTGGTAATAATTGAGAATTATTTAAAGTTCCACATAAACCACATGCACTGTCATTTCTCATTTGCTTGATGAGATATTGTTGAATTGTATTGCTGCCTACAGATTGATAGTCTACTTTGAATTGAAGCGTATCAGCTAAATTGCTGAAACAGTTCCAAATCTGATTAGATTAACATTGGTGGGGTTTTTTGTGTGAGATCAACTCAGTCTGTCACCTTCTCCAAAGTTTGCTTTGATTCTGATATCTTGGGAGTTGTAATCATATATCTAGGGCACTAGGTTGGAGAAAGGTGCACTATGCATAAATTTTCTTATTACTCACATTATAGGGACTGAACTCTGTACACCAAGTAAATATGTATTATTTTTGTATTATTTTTGTATTATATTTGTAGAGTTCCATGTTACTAAGATGTCACCTTAATTCTAAACTCATTCAAGAAAAGTTGTTAATTTGAAAATAGGCTTTATTTTAAGTAGCATAATTTCATTGTCTCATTCTAATGTGACATAACTTATCCTGATTGAGTGAAGATTGATACGAATGCCAGTGGCACTTATATGCATGCGTGCTATAGTGCAAATCTAGACAGTTGTCCTAATAGCAGATATGAAGGCAAATCCTTAGTCTAGACAATGCTTTAGTATATTTAGCATTTTGGTTATGTGCCAAGGAGAAATGGACAGATGTCAACTAAATTACTTGATGGATTCAAATGATAAAACAATAACAGTTTCTACCAATAATGGGGTTCAGAATATAAGTAATAGGATAGTAATGCTTTAATCAGGAGTTTTTATTGCTTTGGATTTTTTGTAATAAATATGACAGCATGACATTGGTTGACATACAGGAATAAAAAAATACTCCAAGTTCTCTGATATTTTTATTCAATTTTATAGATACCTTGATTGATAAAACTATAAGTGAACGTTCATTAAATAGCACGGCCTATTAATGACTAGTTATTTCATCTTTATATACATATCAAATGAGATGGATTTTTTTCAAGTTAAAATACTTAATTCTGAAGCAAATTAGTTCTCTTTTTGTCTCAATATATTTTGCTTTCTTTTGATTTTTATCTGTAAGCCATCCAGAATTTCTCTGGGGTTAGACAGTCTCAAAATTGAAATAATAAACTACAATAAACAGCTATAAATCTGATAAAAGGTAAAGATTTCCCCTGTCCAGTGATGTCTGACTCTAGGGGGGACGTTGATACAGGGAGAATATTGTATAGGGATCTTTGAATTTTATAGGGAGATAAATTGAATGCTAAGTTACATATATTCTTTTCACATTCATTCATGTTCATGCCTTGCAACAGACCATATACTACATAATGTCTTTCTGTACTTCTTAAAATTCCATAATTTCCTATGTTCAGAAAACTTTCCACCAATTCCCTCACTTTAATTTCATTGTACCAAAAACAACAACTTTCATTAAGATGTACCTACAGGCAATATTTTATGTTAAATGTTATGTTAAATTGAATTTTAGAGAGAAGTTGGGCCAAAGTGGAGGAAAATATAATTTAAAAGTATACATAGCTCAATAACTGTTCGTACTTATTCTCTGCCAGTTGAGGAAAATAAGACAAAGTTAATGATAAAAACATGATCGTGCTATTTGATCGCACCAAAAATAGTTCATCATTCTACTTTTTAGAGGAGTCAGCCACAAGTCCACAAGAAAGCAAATGTATGGTATTCTGCTTTTTGATGTGGTTGGGTATCTTGTCATTTTAGTGAATTCAGCAATTCAGCTTTGCCCACTGTAATGCCTCCAGATGTGTTAGGAAAACAAATGTCCAAAATGCTATTATAGTTTAACAATACAGTAAATGATATATTTCTCTTTGTACGGAGTAGTTGGCAATCAGTTTCATTGAAGAATCATGAAGTTGTTGTTGTTGTTGTACAATGGCTCATACAGAAAGGATTTGTTCTTCACTTCTACCCTTCCAGCAATGATAAGTGAAAACAGGGCACCAGAATGACCATCTTCTCCCTTGTGAATATAAACTTTCTTCTCAGCATGTTCTATAACTTTGTATCTATTTCAAATATTTTCATTTGTGGGATTCTTTTTCTCACATAGTCTTCAAAGTTGTTACGATTAAAAGTTAAAACAGTCAACAGAATGGCATGAATATAACAAACTGTAATTACAGATTAAATAAAAGGCTATCATTCCTTCTCAGTTCCCATTTAGGTCTGGCAGCCCACAGGGTGGTTAGAAACTTAAACTAAATCTTCATCCCTTTTGCTCTTTCTGTCCCTAATATTTTGAGGTTTTATCTGATATTTCATCATGTTATTTGTTCAATTCTCTTAGCTCTTGTTATGGATTATTCTGAAGCATGTAACGTCATAGGCTGGGATAACATTTCTGATAGCATCCTTTGATTTAGGTTGCGGTTTTCAAACTTTACAGTGCCGTGATCTTGAAAATGATACATGGATTTGTGTGTCATTTATCACCCCCAAGAATAAAATTAATTATTCCCTTGGAGTTTAAAGTTGGACGAGAAAGGGACATTCCACTGACTTTCAATAGTTAAATTTTAATCTAAATATCCCTCAAGTCCAGATCATGACATCACTGCCCTATAAGAAAAACCAAATCCAACATATGGCCCATACTGTATGTTAGATCCTGGGTGACTTGGCTCAGGTCCTTGGTTACAATGATGTTCACAAAGCTGTTTGTCTCCCAATACTTTAAGTTTGGGAAACTCCACTGCCAGTCCAACCAGGGTGTTCAGCAGCTCAGGCAAGGAAGCTACTACATAACAGGAAGGTCAGTACACTAGCTGCAGACCCATCTATTACCTAGAGCTGAACTTTACATAGGTCTTATGTCCAGTTATCTGAGGAGTAGCATCTCTGGAAACCTTGAAAATTATATGGCTGTTTGCTATGCAACTTAGCACCTCTATTGGTTCCACAATTTTTGTGGATAAGATGTACATAGGAATGACTCCCTCTGCTCTAATACAGACTACTAATATATACTGTAAGAGAACTGCACAGCAAGTGTCCAAATGAAGTCAGAGGCACTAACACGAACTTGCAGTTTTATATAAATAAATATATTTTACATCTCTATTTACAGCAAACAAGATAGGCAGGCAACCAGGAGCATCATGAGATAAAACCACAGAGCATATAGGGCACCCAGAAGAAAATGGCGGGGGAAAAGGGAAACTCTCCCTCCACAACCATAGCAACCAATCACAATGCAGATTGCCTCGTGCAGGAGCCAGCAAGCTCAAACCAATCAACTATAACTGTGTGTTCTGGGTCACTGCGCTACTCCACTGCTCCAGATACTAAATTTAAATATCTTAATAATAATAATAATAATAATAA
>NW_015387007.1:0-17983 GCF_001527695.2 Protobothrops mucrosquamatus | reverse complement strand
CTTCTTGTCCTGCCTTCAGGCGCCTTGGAAAATAGCTTGACTCCCTCTTCTTTGTGGCAGTCCCTGAGATACTGGAATACTGCTATCATGTCCCCCCTCGTCCTTCTCTTCATTAAACTAGACATACCCAATTCCAGCAGCCTTTCCTTATATGCTTTGGCCTCCAGTCCCCTGATCATCTTTGTTGCTCTTCTCTGTACTCTTTCTAGAGTCTCAACATCTTTTTTACATCGTGGTGACCAAAACTGGATGCAGTATTCCAAGTATGGCCTTACCAAGGCATTGTAAAGTGATATTAATACTTCACGTGATCTTGATTCTATCCCTCTGTTGATGCAGCCCAGCACTGTGTTGGCCTTTTTGGCAGCTGCAGCACACTGCTGGCTCATATTTAAGTGATTGTCCACTAGGACTCCGAGGTCCCTCTCACAGTTACTACTATTGAGCAAGGTACCCCCTATACTATACCTGTACATTTGGTTTTTCTTAACATCTACCAAAAAACATAATAGAGAAGAAATGCCTCCTGCAGTCTTAACTGTTTTTATTGTGTGCAAAGTACAAAATTATGCCAATCAGCAGGTATGGTTGAGCTTTAAACCTTCCTTCCACTAAAATTCAGCTTTTTAGTAGTATTCATGTACACTATATGAACACCAAGATCCCAAAGCACAAAAGGATCAACCTGGCTTCTAATTCTGGTTTGTGAGTAGGAGATGCTGTAATTATTCATAACTTGAGTGTGAACCTGCTATATGATAGGGTTCTTAGAAGAATCAGTACAAGCTGTTTTGACAAAGTACATTCTTCCAGTTCTATCATTTTATGCAAATTATTTGTTTACATTCAGTGGATACTGAAGGAATATAAATAGAGTTACAAACTCCTATAGATTTTTCTGTATGTAGCTATTAAGAAATTACAGCATGAAAACATTTCTGAATATAAATGCTTCAGGATTTTTATTTTTTATTTATAAAAGTAAACATTTGTTATTTATTTTGCAGGTGCTAACATCATGTCGGGCCTTTCTGTTAACTTCCCGTATTCCTACCAAGGTAAGGCTAAATTTTACCACTTTTTTCCTGTAATCTAGCAAAGTTCACTTATTTTTAAGATAATATTTTGGTCATAGTCTTTGGAATATAATAAGATGATTGAGAATAGTTAATAGAATACTTCTAAGAGAAAATGCTGTGCATTGTTTCCTCTTTTTTCTAAATTGCTTAAACTGTTAGGATTGGAACAAATTTATGCAATCTTCTTGAACGTATAGGGGCACACTTTACTTTTTCTTCCTGTTGAATGTGAAATTTTGTGAAGGTATCCATGTGTCTGAAAGATAATTTAACTTCACAATGTTTTTTAAGTTCTAAGCTGTTGATAATATGAAGCAAGAATGACACATGATTTTTCCAAACTGAGTTCTTTATTGTTTAAGACCTAAAAACAAAATCTTTCGAGACTCTGCTATCTGCATCTACAATATACTGTGTGAACTATTAGGGAGGAGCTGTCTTCATCTTCTTTGTCTCACAAATAAGATTGAGACTAAGTTGCCTGAGACTGTTGCCACTTAACTCTTTCCTCCCTTCTGGGAATCCACCTCCTTACTACATTCCATCATAGAAACTAATAAAGGAACATTCAGATTACTGCTTTGCAATGATATAAAATCCAAATGAGTAGAAATCAGTTTTTATTATAGTAGCCTTCTGGGGCAATTAACAAATAGTTGTATAAAAATTTATGTAAAGACTATTTCAGATCATATGGCTGGATTATCCCCTTGCTTGATTCTTAAATGAAAAACCCCTCTTGTTCATTTACATATATCAATATTTTAAGTAGGTTCACTAATTAGCATTATGTCTCTGCAGAATTCTTGAGACATAAGTTATAATTGAGCTTCTCTTTATAATGGCCACCATGGTGGTATTCAAAGTTGACAGACTTATCCAAACAAAATTCTTTGAAATAATCCTCTGCAGTGGAGTTTGGAGATGTATTATTCTACAGGGCATGAAGGAAACTGATTCTGAAATCATTTTGATTCTGCTGGCCAGGACCTGTTAGTTCCTTTGTCTTGCGGGCTTTAGCAGGTCTGAATATAAACATTGGGGCACAATGCTGATTTCATTAGTATTACTTCCTGGTCCAATCTTACTGCCATTTTCACTATGAAGACTTGAGAGTTTGCCAATATCTTTCTAGCCTCATTCTGCTCCGTATTCCCAAAACGGGATAATAATTCATTGTAGAATTTGCCAGGGATGTATTTTTCACTAGTGGGAGTAAGGAGGAAATGGGGGTTGACCTACAACATCGTTGATTTCTCATTTTTCTAGAATTGGTTCTATTTACAACTTGAAAATGAATGGTGTAAAGGAATGTTATATAGTTTGCTATATACAAGCAGTCCTCAACCTACAACTGATCACTTAGTGACTGTTGAAGTTACAACTGACCCCCCAAAAGGGGACTTATGGCCTGGATTTGAAGTTCAGATGGTCAGGCTCCCTTTGTGGTCACATAACTGAACTTTGGATGCTTGATAACACAGTTGTTATTTGCAACATCCCATGGTCATCTGACCGTGTTTTATGATGGTTTTTACCAAAAAAAACCCACTCCTAATTTTCAGCCAAACTGCACCCATAGCAAACCATTGATTCACTTAACAATCATGGAGTTCACTTAAAGACTGCCACAAAAACCATTGTAAAATCAGGTTGGTCACATGACCAATGCACTCTGGCTAACATGTTGCTGGCATACGTCCCTGTTTTTTGCTTTGACAACAACTACTTCAGAAAGACTAACAAAATGAAATAGGAGTGACACTTGATTTTCCCTTTCTTAATTATATGCATCATATATAGAAACATTAGTCAGAGTCAGCTGTAGTGGAGTAACATTACCAAAGTTTGAATTGTGGCAAACATGCCAAATTAAACGTGCCACATCAGGAAATAAGAGGATATATTGAGCTTTAAAAATATATTTGGAAATTTAAAATCTGTAAAGTAGTGAATCCTGAGGGGGGGGGGAAACTGAGCTCCATAGAAAACCATGATTAACACAGAATAATCTTTTTAAAAAAATGACTTGCAGCAAATTTCTATTCAGATACAAAAGAATTTCTTCTTGTTGCAGTGTCGAAGGTGTGAATGTTTTAAATTAGTGGGTTGTCCATTTGAATGTGTTCAATAAGGAGGATCTTATTACAGGTAATCCTCAACTTACAACAGTTCATTCACTGACCGAGTTACAACAGCACTGAAAAAAGTGATTTATGACTGTATTTCCCACTTACAACTGTTGCAGCATCCTCATGGTCACCTGATAAAAATTTAGGTGCTTGGCAGCTGACTCATATTTATGATGCTTGCAGTGTCCTGGGGCCATGTGATCACCTTTTGCAACGTCTTGACAAGCAAAGTCAATGGGGAAGCCAGATTTATTTAACAACCGTGTTAGTAACTTAACAACTGCAGTGATTCACTTAACAACTGTGGCAAGAAAGGTCGTAAAATGAGGCAAAATTCACTTAACTGTTTCTCTTTCAGTTATTGAAAGAATAGTTGAATAATGGTATTATAACTCCTCAACTTTTCTTCTGAAGGTTAAACATTCCAAATTCCTTCAATCTCTCTTCACATGATTTTGCTTTTTAGTCCCTGGTAATCCTTATTTCCCTCATCTAGATCTGAACTGTGCAAAATAAAGTAGAAATTTTATTTTTCTTGTTTACTTCTGAAGTTGCAGCCTTTTTTTGTTGTTTGCTGCCACATAGCACCACTGAATCATTTTCAGTTGATTATAACTGCTATTCCAAAATCTTTTCCACCTACCATTCATTACTAAGCCAGGATTTCCTAACCATAATCCCAGCCCTGAGCATTTTATTTCTGTTTCCTAAGCAAGGAACTTTGTATTTATTTCCGTTAATTTTTTTTCCAGGGCTCTTTCTCTGATCAGGTTTTCAATTTTATTTCTATTTTCCAGCCATTTAAATTTTGTGTCATCTGCAAATCTAATCAACATTTCTTCTACTTCATTGGGCAATGAATAAAAATGTTGTACGGGATGCAGTACTGAATCTTGTGGTGCCCCATTTGACACCATCGATTTCAATGAGAACACCATTTCAGTACATTTTTCAGACCAGCCATTCATTTAATTGTAATCTCATGTTTGGCAGCTTCTTCTTTTCTTTTGCCAGATACTCAGAGTCTATTTCTTTTCTCAGCCTGAAAAATGTTTCAGAGTTCCAGCTGTGCAGATCATCATCTCTGTCTCTTGTTCCTACTTGTCCACTAGATTGGCCTCTTTAATTGTTTTTCTTTCTTATGTAACGATGTTTTCCTGTTTTCCAATATTAGAGATTTCCATTCTGTCTATTCTAGCATGTCCTTTGTTTTATATACTTACTTATGTTAGCTGCTATGAATTGATGGCATACAAATTAATTCAAAGCAATAAATAAGTTTACTCTTTACATGAAGTGTGCTCACTTGTTATTCCAGTCCTTCAAGTACTGCTATAAGTTAGCACTTGTCCATTTGAATGCATTCAGTAAGGAGGATCTTATTACAGGTAGTCCTCAACTTACCACAGTTTATTTAATGACTGTTCAAAGTTACAACGGCACTGAAAAAAGTGATTTATGAGTGTTTTTCACACTTACGACCATTGCAGCATCCCCATGGTCACATGATTAAAATTAAGATGCTTGGGAGCTCACTCATTTTTATGATCCTTGTAGTGTCCTGGGATCATATGATCACCTTTTGTGACAAGCAAAGTTAATGGGAAAACTAGATTCACTTAAAAACCATGTTACTAATTTAACAACTGCAGCGATTCATTTAACAACTGTGGAAAGAAAGGTCATATAATGGGCAAAATTCACTTAATAAATGTCTCACTTGGCTACAGAAATTTTGGGCTCAATTAAGTCAAGGACTACCCGCATATCAGATTGTTTGCAATCAGAAGCCCAGAGCCAAAAACATTGCATGTTAATACTGCAGATTCTGCCTTTTCATCTGTATTTTTGTTTTTCATTGCCAGCAGAAGGCTATTTTTCCTTTTTCTTTTCTGATTAGGTAAGGACACACTGTTGATTTGATGAAAAACATGAAGTTTCCTACCATTTTCCATTTGTACTGTTAGGGGAAATAAAATTATGGCAAATCGGTTATAAAAATGATGGACAGAATGGCAAGCATGCTGAAAAGAGGGGAGCAGATAGTCTGTTACATTGAACGGCAAAGAAAACCCTTTGTAAGAGATCTCAGATGATGGGTTATTCTTGAGTCACATCAATTGCTGAAATTCTTTGATTATGGTGTCTCTTCTTGATTAACTTATACTTTTCTGAACTTCTTGGCTTTCTTGTGAACTTGCCTAAGTGTTTCATTCCTATTTGGAAGATGAAGCTTGATAGTGAACAAAACAGATTGTGATAGAACAGAGCATATATTTATGCAGACAGACTCTAAAATGTACATTTTTCCTTAATTATCTCTGCTGCCATCTTCCTCTGTTACCTAGGTCTCAAATTTTAGCCCCTTAAACCTGGGTTGTTTTGTGTATGTTTTATGCCATTCAAATGAATGATGCTCAAGGAGCAAACCATTACAATAAATTATATGTAAGTTATATGGTCAATAGTCTAATCTTTGTTTAATATGTATTTTAATCCATGTTTTGATATTTTGAAATAATTTTCTGTTCTCTCTGAATTGCAGCTAGAATTAACTTTCAGCTACTTGGAAATCCAAGGAATCACTTGCAATAAACCAGGCCAGGTGAATATTTAGTTACAAATAGCCACAGAAATACATAATGCCAGAATATTTTAATCATTTTGGTGGTTCTTCTACACAGCTTTATCCTTCAGATGAACTAAATTAGTGATATGAAAGAATTTTTTCTGGATTATGTTGAGAGGAATATTCATAGGAAGTTAAATTGCATATTTCTGCAGTATAGGTATAACAAATTAGATTTTGGTTATACAAAAATTAATGTTTCTCTTCACAAGAAAAAATAAGGATCAATTTGAATGTAGTTGTAGTTTCCATGTTCAAATAAGGTATTAAAAATGCTGTGAATGTAAAACATAAACAGCCCATGGTTTTGTATTTGGTTTATCTGGGACTTATTTTATGCATCTTCTACAAATGTTTTTCTTATTAAAAATCATGATTGGGATATAATATTTAAGAATACTTTTGTGCTCAAACCCAAGGCTTTGATAAATTCCTAATTTACTTATTTGGATAGCCTCTTAACATTCTAGATCGTAACTGTCTGTGGCTTACTATTACTGTCCATATGAGCTAGGTAAACCAGGGCTTCTCAAACCACTACTAAAAAGCAGAAAGTGCAAGAAGTTAATCAACAGAAGATATCAAGTAATACCTTTGTGTTTCAGTCAGGGGTCTCCAAACTTGGCAACTTTAAGACTTGTGGATTTCAACTCCAAGATTTGTGGACTTCAACTCCCAGAATTCCTCAGTTAAAATTCTCCAGCCAGCCATGGGAGTTGAAATCCACAAGTCTTAAAGTTGCCAAGTTTGGAGATCCCTGGTTTAAGTTGATATTGCAGTATTGTGATGATATGATCTTGCACGTTTAATGGAATCAGTTGGAGATAACTATAAGAGCAAATTACTTACCAATTTTTCTTAAATTCAGAAGGGGTGTTACTGAAATATTTACTTCAAAGGGAAGCATTTCCTCTTCCATCTTCTTTAGGAGTGGGAGGCCATACTAAGGTTTGGGACAGATTGCCATATTTTCTTCTGTCCTGAGATGACCCAAGAGTTCATTGCACTCTTCTCCATTTCGTTCCATTTTCAAAGTATTAGCAGTGTTCATCTGTGAACATTTTCCTCTTTCAAATATATCGAGATGGGTTGCTGCACCAATCTCCCTTCCTTCACAGACTCCAACACTATGGTTGGCACTAAAAGCATAAATCATATCTGTCTGCGAATCTGTAAAGCAGTTAAACCTTTCACATGGCAGCTGAGAGATCCATCATGTGATTCCAGGGGGGAAAAGAGCTGCTTTAAAGAGCAGCAGACAGATGCTCAGTTCACACATTCCAAAGCCCCTTTTTTTAAATCATATCCAAGGTACTGCACAGGGCTAATAAGCATATAGATGCACAGATTCTTTGTGATGTCTGCCATTGTAAAAAAAAAAAGATACAGAAAAAACAGTGCTGTAGGTTGAAAAAGAATGTGTAAATCAGAGATCTTTTGATAACATATTTATATGTCCTGATAATATCAGGAGCTATTCAACTGCAATTTTTCCATGGATTAGAGTGGGGCAGAAAACTGATTCTGGCTTGACATAGCAGATCATATAGCTGCCTGTGTTATGCGTCAGCAGCCCTTCCTCCTTTCAGACAGATGAGCATAGATTCTAACTGATTTTGAATGCACTGTTATTCACTGTTGATTTGTAATTTTTAAGGATTTTATAAAGATTATATAAAGGCTTACCTCATGTCTCCCCCACTTTTTATGCAGCTGATTATAGAAACTGAAAAGTGCAACATTTCTATGAAGTTAACTTCATCTGAAGATGTGCATGAAGTGTTGGCACATATTGGAACATGCCTTAGGAGAATATTCCCTGGTCTGTCTCCAGTGTAGGTACATCTTGGTATAAATGTTTACCAAAATAGACTCCATCTCTCTCTCTCTTTTTCTCTCACCTGTTGTATTTGGGTGTATCAGTGATGCTAATTTGTCTTCTCCACATTTCTAAATACATTTTTGAGAATATTTATTA
This sequence comes from Protobothrops mucrosquamatus, assembly GCF_001527695.2. Taxonomy (NCBI): domain Eukaryota; kingdom Metazoa; phylum Chordata; class Lepidosauria; order Squamata; family Viperidae; genus Protobothrops; species Protobothrops mucrosquamatus. The sequence continues at coordinate 10,165 of NW_015387007.1, read as the reverse complement.
AATTTATCCAAGGGAGATAGAATGGGATGGATTTCCATACATTTTGTATCAACCCTGTGGACAAAACATAGAGCAAGTTATTCTTTGGTATAATATACCAGATGTATTGACTCAAACCACTTAAAAATGGTAGAACAGAAAGGCTATGCAGCATTTTAGATTCAAATAGAAAAAGGTGTTTTGTAGCATGGAGGAGCACTTGTGTAATATCTGTTGGCTACTTTTTAAAGCAACTGCATCTTTTCCCAGAACTGTATTGTTTTCCTTCATAAGTTAAGCATTTTTTCAGGAAAAAAGGTGTTTGCTTTGAAGAAGTAGTGGCAAGTACTATGTATACTATGTACAAGTCAGAGCATTTTTTCCCTTTCAAATCCAAAGCACTGCACAATCCTTATGAAAACTTAATAGACTTAATATTGCGAGTGGGAGATAATATCTACCTAGGGAACAACTGACATTCTTGAGTTGTACAGCTATTATAGTTGCTGCTATTTTGCAGGATACCAGTACAGTAACTTCTTTGGCAGGATACCAGTTAATACCTTTTTGGCAGCTTCTGGTGGTGATATTCAGCGTTTAGAAAGCATTGAGTTTTCAAAAATATCAATGCTGTTTCAGTGAAGATTTTAAGAGTTCATTATGTGTAATCTTAATTACTAGATGTTTCGTTTTATCATAGCTGAAAAATAAACAGTGTCAAATAGCTTTTCTAAAGAATCAGATGTAACCATATGATAATTGCAAATGTTATAGAGACGAGATCACTGAAATTGCAAAGTAGCTTTGCAGAATGCTTTGAGATTTATAAGGATAAAATACATAGGGTTGAGATAGTTCTTAAATCTAACAGAATGTCAACCATTAATGTTAGCTAAGGGATAATTCCTTCAAATTTCAGATCTGGGACACAATCCCAATGGAAGCTTGCAGTTCAAGTACATAAGCACGAAATAGCAAACTACATTTTGATGAATTCTAATTCATGTATGCATTTACTTCTGGCTTCTAGGAGAATAATGAAGAAAGTAATTATGGAGCCCCCAGACAGGCTGGCTAATCTGCAGACTCTGTGGGACAGTCAAACTGTAGGAGAATTAGGCCCATGTGGTGAGTGTGTGTGTTTTTTCAGCTGAAATACGGAGTTTCTGGCATCACCAGTACACGGAAGCTTAGTTCTATTTCTGGTGTAGGATTCACTTTGGGGGAAAATATAATTAGTCCTAAGGTGTAGTTAGAATGAAGAGCCATTTTGAGCAGTGTGGGAAGATGCTATTTTTATGCTGTATCCTGCCTGCTGTATATTATAGAGGGATGTGCTGTAGGTTCAGTTAGTTGCATATTGTGCTTGAGGATAACGTACGTGCCAAAGAGAGATAAAATCAACTTACCATCAGGATATGTGTATCAGTGGTTTTAAGAATTATTCCCCACAGCGATAAATGGTTAGTGGGATTTTGTTTTGTTTTGTTTTTAGGTGGTTTTTCTCAAATGTATGCATGCGTTTGTGACTGGCTGGGCTCTCCGTATAGGGAAGAAGTGCAGTGGGTAAGTATAGAAATAAGATTGGGAAATCTTACTTGTAGTTACTGAGGCAAAAAGAAACAAAAAAGGCCTTTACTAGAGCCTATCAATTATATAAGCAATTTGTGCTAAGAAATTAAATAGTTTTCCTCTAAAATGTATTATGTTCTTTTTTTAATCTAACTAGGATGTTGATACCATTTATCTGACTCAAGATACCAGGGAATTAAATTTGCAAGACTTTAGCCATCTTGACCACAGGTAAATACTAAGATCCTGAATAAATGAAAGTGTATGGTAGTCATCTAATGTGAAAGATTATCTGTCCAGTAATAATCTTTTGATCTCATTGGGTGCTAACAGAAGAACCTTTTGTTCAGCAGGATTGTAACGGCTGCAAAGGGCTCATCTTGCTCTGGGTTTTCATTAGTTTGCAATTATGAGATGAGATATACATGAGTAGAAAATACTTTCATTCATACATCATTGGGTGAAGTAGTATTCCTTCTAGTTGCAGCTCTTCATACTTTACGGAATGCAGTTTTATAAGGAGGGGGTGGAGTTGCTCCTTGATTCAAACAGCTGACTTAAACAAGAGCTTAAAAGCCTCTGGTGTGGATCCTGACTATCTTTACAGATTGTGAACTATTGGTTCATATGTAAAATATTGTTTTAAGTATATGTATTTTATCAGTCAGAAATAATATTGTTATAGAAAGGGGTTCATTGACATTAAATACTTAAAATTGTATTGGAAATAAATTGGAACTCGCTGAGATTTTCACATAATCAGAAAATAGCTTCTTGTTCAAAGGAGCTAGTGCAGGGGTAGGCAACCTTGGCTCTTTTATGACTCATGGACTTCAACTCCCAGAATTCCTGAGCCGGCTGGCTCAGGAATTCTGGGAATTGAAGTCCATGAGTCATAAAAGAGCCAAGGTTGCCTACCCCTGATGAAATGTTAAAACATATTACAGCTAGTCATTTAGTGACTGCCTTGTTTAATGACCATTTACTGTTAACAACAGTGATGAAAAGGGAACATTGAAACCAATCCTCGCTTTGTTGTGGTCAGCATGGAAACATTTAGCATATGTTCATTCTAATTGAATGAAGAACTTATAAAAGCAACCATTTATCAGATTAAAATGCTCTATATGAGATTAAATGAAATAAAAAAATACATTTTAACTTGATTGCTGAAATCACTTCTTAAGCAGGCATTTATTTTGGGGAGGAATGAAATGCCAAAACTCAGGTCATCTTATGGTTCAGGAGTTAATGCAAGAGAAAAATGATAATTTAAAAAAAAAGTTCCTACAACCTCCCAAATTACTTCTGTCTAGAAATTTTTCTTTCAATATATGATTTTTTTTCTTCCCTTAGAGATTTAATACCAATAGTTGCTGCCCTGGAATACAATCAGTGGTTTACAAAGCTTTCCTCTAAGGATCTAAAGTTAGTAAGTATTAGGATGCAGAATGACTGTATCTTGATTCAAAGTGTTTGGGGGAAACTTGTGTAGAATATATAATTATTTTAGAAGGGTAGTTTTTCAGGCCTTCTGACATTTCATGACTTGATAGACTGGGGGTGGACAATTAATTATCCCAAGTGGCTACAGGAGAACCTGTGACTGTTATGGAGGGCTGAACCAATGTAACCTGATTTGATGTCCTCAAACTCTGTTACCTCAACTCTTCAGGCAAGGGGCGAGGCTTTCTCTCCTCGCCCTTCCACAGCCGCCATGAAAGAGCACGAGCTGGACCCGACACGAATTCTTCTCCTGCCCCATGCAGCGCATTTAGTTACATTTGATTTCTAATTTCCAATTAATCTCATGCAGACTGGACAGAGACAGCCAAAAGCTGGATGTGGCCTGCAGGCCATAAAATGCCCAGGTCTGTGATAGACACAATTGCACCAGGATTATCTGTCAGAAAACTGCTTCTTTTAGTTCTTCTAAACCTATCCTTGTATCATCAAATAATATCTAACCACTGTGTTTTATATTGGCCCCTTTTTTCGAAGGATCACAATCAATGGCATTTGCTTTTTATTATTTGTACTGAGTATTTTAGCTTAAGTTTTGTTATTAATGCTTCTAGTGAGCAGTCTGGCTTTACTTTATCCATTATTATAAATATACTGATGTTACAAACTCAAACTGGCAAATGACTCCACTCAGTGATTTCATGTAGACATTGAATAGGAGGGGAGAGAGTTGAGAGTGAGAAATATCACTTTCGTTTGCTTACTGTATTTTGAGACATTTTTAAAGCTTCCCCCCAAAATTAATCCAGAGTTCTTAAAACACTATAGTCCTAATAAAAAGAAAAAAAATGTAAGCAGATCTGTTTGAGAAATAACTCTGCTGCAATTAAATTAACTAAATTGTGCAAATATTACTGACAAGCATTTAACCATAGCAAATATTTCAGAGGATGAAGTGGAACATTCCTTGTTTAAACAGTATGGAAATCAAACAGCCCTTTATAAGGAAATTGGCCTTCTAGTCTAAGAAAACTTTAAAAAATTATATTCAAAAAACCAAGTTATACCAAAGCGTACTGTTGTTTAAGATGTCACTGAAATGTTTACACTGAACTTATTTGGTTTAGATGGAGCTAACAATTATATTTTACAAGTAGGTGTGCATATTTAAAATGGAGTTAACAGAATCAGCAGAATAATTTATATTTTGATTCTGATTCTTAAGTAAGCTTATAGTAGGATTCCTAAAGCCGCTATCCACATATATAACTTTGTAACACTGGGAAAAAAGTATTCCAGTTTCTGCATTATCTTAATTATTTGGCATTTTTAGAAGCTATAGGAGTAGTTCAGAAAACATTTTGTGCAGGTTTCTGCCTGCGCTTTATTCATTTTTAATTTTGAATGAGGCAGTTTTATATAGATAGTAGGATAAAGTTGAAGAATATTTGCAGAAGATTAAGTCTTACTAAACTTTAGATGCATTTTGGGCTACTTAATCCAACATCAAACTAAACGAACAGAAGACTAAATACATTAAAAATACATCTGTATTTTGTTTTGTCATGGACATAACTTTCCTTATGACTGGTTAGAATCACTGTTCTAATATGAATAAGGCAGGAGAAACAGTATATCAATAAGTTCACTGAACTCTTTATAAACTTGCCATCATTTCTTGTTATTAAGCTGTTCTAGAAAAAATATGTGTGATATTCTTACCATACATGGTAACATTGCTGACAAAACTTGGTTCTTTGTGGTGTAGTAGGGGGCACCAAACTGAATTTGTAGAGTTTTGTGACTAGATTTCTGAATGAACATGAATGAATTCATTGTCTGTAATTTTCTGTAATTCATGCTGTTGGTTTCTTGCACCACTGTTAAGACTTTTAAGAGGTACGACCTCACCAGACTCTCAATTTCTTATACTGCTAATATGTTTTCTTTTGTTCTTAATGTTGTACCATTATTCTTATGACAGTCCACTGATGTTTGTGAGCAGATCTTAAGAGTTGTGAGCAGATCCAGTAGATTGGAAGAGCTAGTACTAGAGAATGCTGGTCTTAGGACGTAAGTCATTCTTTTTAATTAACCAACACTAACATTTTTAATAAAACCCAATAACATCAGAGGAAGTTGTAAGTCTGAAGCTGCAGTATTGTAATATATTTATTGGCATTTAACAGCATTAAACTATGTTGGCATATTTATCTATTGCAGTTATTTCCAACCATAGTTTTACTGTGGATAGCTTTGTTACAATTGCAAAATATCTATTTGAGGTTCATTTTCCAGAAGTCATAGTATGCAAATATGACATTAGCATTACTTTTTGTTACAATTTTGTGGGTTACCCTTTTGGTTTATTCATACTAGAAGTATATATAGGATTTGGCCTTTTAGAAAATAAATCTCTGATGGGATGCTTGCCCTTATCCACTTGGGGGTGGTAGGGAGGAGCCATTATGTACAGTGATAAAAGAGAATATTTGTAGCTCAGGGATTGAAATGAGAGGTCCTTGATGCTTAGTTTAAGTAATAAAATCTGCAAGAAAACAACCAAGCTCAGAGAGCACCAAGGACCCTCCCCCATATATTCATAACTTAAACAATTGTTGCCAGCAGCTCATCTGTGTGATTGTATTGAATAAGGCCTATTTCTAAGTAGTTGTACAAGATATACAAAATCAAGATTATGTCTTTGCAACATAGCTTAAAAAGATATAACATTCAAATGCATGTGTCTATAAATGAAATTAGCAATCTTAAAAAAAAATTAATGGACAAATGCAATCTAGGCTAAGTGGGCTACTCCTTTGGAGAGTCCATCTGATATTGAGCAACTATGCTGATATGTAAATATATTTTTATTTGCCATTAGGCAGCATAGATAAAATAAAAATACCATGTCCCTTGAATCACTCAATAATGTGTGTTAGAGATATGCAATGATTTGGTTCTAGAAAGATGTTTCAGAGTAATGGTGATGGGTGAATGTAGCATCTGGCTGCAAGTCTTCAAAATAGCTGCATCTTGTACTGGAATCACATGAAATACCGGGTGTGAATTATTTCCAAAGTGCTGTATAATTCTAATGTTTATTACCTCATCAAAAATAATAGAAAACAGGAGGATATTAAAAGTAGACATGGCATCTTTCCTGCCCAATGCACTAGGTATGTTTCTCGCCATACCTAGTGCAACATCCCACATATAAATCAATTGTTTCAACTAATACAACATATGTGCAAATCCATGTACTCGAACGTAATATTCTAAATAGGCTCTTCAGTTCAGTGTAATCTATAGTCAGTTCATATAAAATTCATGAATATGGTATAGTGCAAAATACAGTATAATCTTTTATGGTTTTCTTTGTTTCTTAGAGATTTTGCACAGAAGTTGGCCAATGCTCTATCCCACAATCCCACCTCAGGACTTCATACAATTAATCTTGCTAACAATCCTCTAGAGGACAGAGGTACTGTAACACTTTCATTTCCCACTCATAATACAAGCCCAATAGGAGGATTAGTATACTTCTTTCATTTTTTCTTGAAATCAAACAATATTATGGATTCTATTACTGCATTGTAAATACTTACAATTGTTAATGAAGAACCTTTCCTCTTTCATATATCTATAATCTCTTATGGTAGTTTGTTGGCAGATGATGCTTAATAACTACATGGGACATGAATATATATGGGAGTAGAGGGACTGTATCGCAATATACATAATAAAATGTATGTTGTGATACAGTCTTCAATACTTACCTAACAGCATGCAACACATGATGCAAATCTGAAAGGATAAAGTTTGTGTCATAATGGACATTTTGTTATGTTCAAGTCATGATGGCTAGCTATGGGTTCTGTGAGAAATAGATAGAAATAGAAATATTATAAAGGTGTATTTTATTTTTACTAGCACTTATTTTGCTAAGTTCAGAACAACAACCATTTTGAATAAATTGAAACCTTGCTATAACAATAAAACTTATTTATGTACAAACTGTTCCACTGATTTAATTCAAAAATATTTTCTGTAAAATCTGATCATAATCATATTTTGAACATAAGGGCCTAAAAGAATATTGGCAAGTTAACTTCAGGTCCATACATTTGTTTTTTTTATTACCAATATAGTTTAAAGACTTTATACTGTAATTAGTATGCTGAGGAATCTGTATTAGACACCCTTTCTAGTGAGGAGAAAATATTTATTAAAGCCTATGTTGTGGAGATATGTATGTATGTATATGTATGTACAAACACAAATATGCAGATAAGTTAAACGTTGAGGACAAATTATCATCGTTATTGCTATTTTTAATTGGCCAAACAGCCCAATTTTTGTGCTATTAGGCTGCTGTTTTGTTTTTATATACTTGAGTTTCCAGTAAACTAGACTAAATGGTGAGAACTCACTATTTGAGCTCAAATGGTAACAATAGAATCATATTAACATAGAAAGAGGGGATGGGTATGTTATAGACTGGTGGGGTACAGGAAAATAGCCTTCTTCTTCTGTCCCACCCCATTTTGGAACATTGACTAAATTAGATAAATAAATAAAACTAAATAAGGTAAAAAGTAATTACTCTGCAAATATGTTTTCACTTTTGATGTGGGCCTCATTTTTATTCTTTTACAGGAGTATCTTCCTTAAGTATTCAGTTTGCCAAACTACCAAAGGGGCTGATGCATTTAAATTTATCTAAAACCTCATTATCACCTAAAGGTATATAACATAATTGTGCTTAATTATAATGAAATATATTTCTTTTTAGGTTCTATTGAATATTTATTCATTTCATAGCTTTCCAAGGGTAGGATAAATAATAAGCTTGAACAGTATCCTGCATCACATTACTGTTTGTCTGTGGCAGCCAAAATTAGCTGCAATGCATTTTCACCATTGGATTCCTTGTACTTGATATATTTGACAGGTGGGCATATTGTATAATCTTGCTATCAATGTAGATTTTTACTAAACAAGTCCATGAAAAATTGCTTCTTCCGTGGCAGTAATAACTTGACTGGATTCATGGTGATTTCAGCACCTAAAGCAGGGGTTCTCAACCTTGGCAACTTTAAGACTTGTGGACTTCAATTCCCAGAATTCCTCAGCCAGCAAAGCTGGCTGAGGAATTCTGGGAGTTGAAGTCCACAAGTCTTAAAGTTGCCAAGGTTGAGAACCCCTGACCTAAAGGCTCTATTGCTCAGACTCTTTGCCGTTTCCAACACCTGGCTTTGGTCAACTCACGACATACACCAGGACAGTACACACTGAATTTCTCATCATAGCAACACCACCAGATTCTCCAATCTCTGGCAAGCCACTTGTTATTTTAAGCTGTAATCTTAAGCAGTAAATCAAGCATGCATAATTACTCAGGTCACTTTATCTTGAGAAGTTTTCCAGTCTGCTTCACCGATTCTTTCTCCACAAGATTTGACACTGCTGACTGGCCCAGTAAAACTAGACTTTCCACTTCTAGTAATCTGTTCCATATACATGATATTCAACTCTATGTTAAAGAGAGAAAATGTGAGTAACTGTTCTCATAGGCATTTTTCTTCAGGATCCTTTTTGTCTGTCCCCTCAAGTTCAGTTTATTTTTATTACATCCTGAACAGCACAATTACACCTTCCCTGAAGGGCTCAAAGTGATCAGTTTCTTTTTGCACATCATTATGACACAATAAGAATCCTGTATTTGGTGTGTTATTTTCTTGGTCCATAAGGTCCAAGAGACACCCATCTTTCTCCATCCCTCTCCACATTAAATGGAACATTTCTGTTCACCAAGTTCAATAGTTGTATCAAGCTCCCAGGCACTCCCATACCTGAGAAGACTGTCACTCCATTCATCTCAAGCCTCCTCCAATAGCTCGTCCCAAAGGACCCCCTCCGACTATCCACAATTTGACTTAACTATAGTCTTCTCATGCACCAGATAGTCTTGGGAATGGCTTGTATACAGGACAAGAATTCTTATGTGAGGCATTATAATTTGAAAGACAAAGTTTTAGATGACTGTAATTGTACTATTGCTCTGTATATAACACCCCTTCATTGTCCTTACCTAATACAGAAGTAGACAATCAGTTCACTTTTCAACTTTGAAAGATCTGTAATGAAAGGTATAATACAGTCTGTTTGGAAGTTGTACAGCCTAACCCACCAATTTAGGATCTCTTCTTTGAATTTGTCCATGCCAGTACATCGATGAAACCATCTTTTGCATTTCCCATTTTCAAATACATCAAAAATTCTAAAGAAATCTGTTTCTCTTTCATCATCTTCTTCCAAATTCTAGTGCAGTATGTTGTGGCTGAAGCATTACCATAATACAGGTAGTCCTCGACTTACAACTGTAATGGTGGCTGCCCATTTCTGTCATAAGTCATGATAGTCATGAAATGGGACTAGACCCATTTGTTAAAAACAAACACTGCAGTTGTGAATGCCATGGTCATTAAGTGAACCCATTGTTCACTATGGGGCATTTTTGGCAAAAACTAGAAATAAATGCAAAATGTCATAAATCACAGTTATGCTACTGGAATGCTGCAAACATAAATCCATCACCATGGGAATGGGGGGATAGCCATCAAAACTTCAGAATTGGATAATAAGTAGCCCTGGAACAATCCGTCACAGCGTTGAATGGTCGCTGAGAAACCAGGTGTAAGTTATGGACTTCCTGTATGAATAAGAAAGGCAAGAAATTGGGAGGCAATAACAGAAAATTCTACAGTGGCTTGGATTTCAGTTGTGCTAGCTAACACTGTCTCACTGGATACTAAAATTTTCTATGGGAAAAATCAGCTAATTTATTTTTTTAAGCACTTGAGAATAAGTACACAATTTTTTAAAGATCTTTTAAGCTGAAGCCACGCAGCAAGCAGTAAATAAGCACTATTATGTACATGCAGGTGCCTTAGTTCACAAATGGGACCATCTGTTGTTCTGTTGCAGTACATAGCTTTTTTCCACTGATCTAACTCAGGAGTCTCCAAACTTGGCAACTTTAAGACTTGACAACTTCAACTCCCAGAATTCCCTAGACAGTAGGGCTGGCTAGGGAATTCTGGGAGTTGAAGTACACTAGTCTTAAAGCTGCTAAGTTTGTAAACCC
>NW_015387006.1:876387-918371 GCF_001527695.2 Protobothrops mucrosquamatus | reverse complement strand
TTGGCTTGTTTGAAAGTAAGATCATTCCAAGCTGTTTCTTAGAATCCTTGTTAGCTGTCAGAATTTCTGACTGCAAGCCTGCTCAAAAGTCTTCTATTTGCTTTTGAAGCCAAATGTGCCAATGCACTGGAGACTCAGCTGTCTGGCTTCTACTCATTGGATTGTCTGTCTATTGGGGTCATTGCTTTGCCCCCTCTCCATTCATCACTTCTAATCTGTTTCTGACGTGACAGGCAAAAGCATGGGAAGTGAAATTAAAACCGTAAGCATGAATCTTAGCAGCAAAGAACCTGCCACCTTGTTTTTTTGTGTGTGTGCAAAGATTGAGAAATGAGCAATCACCTCCTTGTGAGCATCTCAAAGACAGTCACCAAACATTACGCTGATTCAAAATTTGAAACAAAAATAATTCTGATTTTAGTTATGCAGAAGAAAAGGTTGATACGGTAGATTCTTATCAGCTGTTTTGTTCTCAAAAAAGTTCTTTCGATTGTGTATTTAATTGCCATCTGATTATAGCAAGTGTATAATTGTACAAGAGTATCTGAGGTACTTTACAGAGCTATGCACAAACAGTACTTCCTTGAGCATTTGGAGAAAAGTCATAATGTAAATTCAACAAATACTTAAATAAAGCAATGAATGAAATCGTAGAAAAAACATTAGTCCATTTTTTTGGCAAAAGCAGATAAAGGAGCCACTTTTTAACAGTCCATCAATAGAATACTGCCAAACAATCACATTGTACATTCATATTTCCATTTTATATGTTATATAGTTCCATTGTAATGATGATGTGATTTATTGCTTTCAATTGGGTACAACATTTTTTAAATATGCCTTTATTTCCTGGGAATTGCAAGTAATACAAAGAAAGCCTCAAATGGCATAATTTCATGCTAGATAGAAACAAAATGAACAGTAACCTAAACTCTATTTTTTGGCATAGATGATGTAGCAAAACACTTTATAAATGCTTTCACTTTCCATGACATGGGAGACCATATAAATGTGATTAATAAATAATAAAAATACAAATCCTGCCCCTGTTTCACCTCAATGTTTCTCCATCTTATCAGCCACCATCTCTATTTTACTAAAACTCTGTATATGTTAGTTTGTTTGTGCTTTCAAATTAGCTCAAACAGTGCATTATACCACAACAGTTTTTGAATTAAGATACCTAAAATTCAATAATTTAAATCATAAAAAAACCGGGATCTATTACTTCTGTGAAATTGAAATTTCCATGATGTTTAGACCACTTTTATTCACAAAGTCGTGGCTGTTGCAACATCCCAGTGGTAACATGGTCGCAATTTCTGATGCTCCGTGCCAGATTCCCATAAATGAAGGCAATGCGGAAGGCAGCAGGAAGTCAGACGTCGCTTCTGCTATCACTGCTTTTTGCACACCCATAGTCATCCATTCTGTTTATCTGTTTGGGTAAGTAAATATTGATTTATTTTTTTATAGTTCATTTGCCACTATAGTTATTTTTCTATTTGTAATGATGTATACACATTGGAGATGATCACAGGACTATCCAGCACTGGGCTAAAAAAAAACAAACGGTCAGCTTACAATTTATTGTTAATTCTGGTCACATCAGACTCAATGGGTCACAGAATTGCCTAATATACTAAAAAAAGTCTTACAATGTAATTACTTGAAGATGAGGTTCTTTGGATGAAAAGTATAGCAAAGAGGATGGAAGAAAATGAGAAGTTGGGAGAAGGAAATCATTATCAGATTTGGATGGCTTGCATCCCATTTAAGTTGCTAGAACATTAAGTTTTGAATTAAAATTAGCCTTTGGTAAGGCAAGACTAACATCTTCTGCATATTCAGTTCTTTAGTCTAACCACTTAATTAACCTTCCCTTGCTCTGGCAGTCAATTTTCAAACACTTATGTTTGGCTTTAACATTAAAATAAATTACTTTGATTTGAGGAATAACTTATATCTTAAAGCAGTGTTTTTGTGCTTCACTTTCTGCTCTTATTTTCAGTGGCTGGGTTTACATATCTTACTAAGCCATAATGACGGACTTCGCATGACATGCTAGACAAGGCTAAGTTGGGAGGGAAGTTTGTGATTCAAGCTCTTGTGGGAATTCAGTCATTGCTATTGCTTGTTGGGTAAAGCAAGTTAGTTTGAGCATAATAGCCAGAAATAAAGAAGAGAGCTTAGTTCTTCTATTCTGTCTCTGTGATAAAGGTTGGACAATTTATCTGTAAATGTAAGTGGATCTAGCAATGGTTTAGGTCTCAGTTGTTACCCACACATGAATGGAAGCAGGAGGCTACTCCATACTCAGAGATTTATTTTGAAATTCCCTCTTGACTTCAAAATTCCATAATATTCACAATGATTTGGGTGGCTAGTTGGTCTAATAAAATACACAAGATTTATTTATCTAATTTAGTTTCAGCAAAAGCACCAAGAACCAATCTCTTGGTGGTTATATGTAACATTATGGCCATGTGGAATTTCCTGTTTTAGAAGCACAAAGCTATCAGATTTGCTGAGGTATGAGGGTGATGTAAGGCTGTTGCTTTCTTTTCCTGTTTATGTCAAAACAACTACAAATCTAATACAATTATATATTTTTATTCATAGTCATTTAGAATGCTTTATGTTGATAATTGTGTTACTTCAGTCTTTCCCAAACTAGCACTTTCCAAATAGGCTGAGATGTCAAATCAGAATTCCAAATCAGCATAGGCCAAATCACGAGGGGTAGGACTTCAGGGAATTGCAATTTTAATACATCTGGAGGGCACCAAATAGGTGATTTTTCTTTTTTAGATGGAACAAATGCCAATCTTTTTTTTGAATCCTTCTATATTTACTAGTTATTGATAGCCCCTGTCCTGCCTTGAATAACATTTTATCTAGTATCTCATAGCAATTATAATTTTTGCTTCCCTATAAATCCTGCCATGATTTATTTCACTCCTCTTTAATCTCTCCTGCTCTTGACAGTGACTGACAGGTCTCAACATAGCCATTGAGCAGTTACTAACCTCTGTGCTTCTTCTCCCATTATTTGATCCAAGACAAACATTTGATTTCATTATTTCTTTGGTAGGTGACAACTCCTGCAGAGTAGATGGGGAGATGCTTTGGCAATTTTTATTCGGCATTAAGAAACACACACACATACACAAAAAACCCTTACTTCCATGCATTTCCCATAGCAGCTCTTTTTCTTTCCCCCTTCCTTATCATTCTATAATTCTTCTGGAAATAGAGTTGAGCAGATAGGTCATGGATCATTGACATTAATGGCTGTTTAAACAGTAGCATTTGTGACAAGAGAAATACATTTTTATGGCTCTTTCATTTTAGGTTGGTTCTCCATAACTCGGATATTCAAGGGCTGTTGGAATAAAAGTGGGAAGATTTGGGGATAGTACTATATGATAATGTAAACATTTCCAAGCTTCTAAAATAATATAAACACAAACATTATTTTCCCTGTACCTGATGGGCCTGAATACATGACACTTTGATACTGCTGCATTAGTAATTAGTTTTGAAAGAAATCAAATCATACTGAATCTTAATTATACAGTATCTCGAACATTTGGGAATAGAATTAGGTAGGTATATTAAAAATCAGTATTACGTAGTTGTGAGGTTTCAGCATGTCCTCTTCTAGGTGGAGCAGGCCACGTTCTAAGATCTGCTTTTAAGCAGTGTTGCCTTTGAGCAGTCCAGCTGAGCTCCAAGCCAAGTTCCAGGCAGGATATGATGCTTACCATAGTTTGTGGTCCTGGCAGTTGACTGATAGTCATCTAACCTGCCTATAATACCTGTTAATCTTCAGATGCAACCTCTGGATTCCTCACCTGTATGCCATTTGATATCTTAGTTTCTCCTACACATTCACACCTACTCTGTTTTAGCACTGACTTTGTAAGATAAGACTCTGTGTGACATGTCCTTGAAAACACCAGTGTGTGAATCAATTAGATAGGGAGCTGAACTTCTGGCTTGGATGCCTGTGAGTATGAAGGAATGGTTGAATGCTTGAGACAAGGGGAGGGTGACTTGTTTAAATGTCTGCAGCTACTTTTGAAATGAGCAGGCAGAAACCCCAACTTCACCTCTCCCCTTTTAGAAGGTCAATGTAACTTTTTAACAATCTTTCACTGGCATAGTTGACATTCTGTCTTCACTATACCAGGACAAAAAGTCACATGATGATCAGTAACACTAGGCAAAGGTTTCTGTAGCCCTGGAGCTAATAAAATTGTGAATTCCTTCTCTGTATGATACTCCAATATTCCAAGATCCTTATATGTAACTAGGAGAAGGGTAATGTTATCACCTCCGCAAATCCTGTGATTCTCCTACCTTTTAAAATCACCTAGTTTGATTGTATCATGATCTCTGGGAACCAAAGATGCAGACCCATTAATGACTTTGATTGGGCACTTGCCATTTAATGCAATATAAATGATAAGACCACTCCCCAATGGCTACCTTCATATTTTGTGCGTGATTGTTACTGAACATATTTACTTGGAAAGTTGAATTTTTTAGATTTAAAGAAGAAGAAAATATGATCTTATGGCTCAGATATTTAATTTGGTCAACTATTTTTCTCTTTCTCCTCAATTGGGATAGTATCTCATCTTTGCAACAAAACTTATTTTTAGGTCTTTAAATATGTGATATTTAAATCAACTAAGCAATAAAATTTAAGTATACTGTAGGAATGTGCCAGATTGTACTGAATGAAAATCTAGGACAGTTGATTTCCCCTGTTGTTGTAGATTTGTATTATTGATTCCCAGCGAATGGGCATTAAGAAACTGATTCCAAAACTGATATAGCTATAAATCCTCTAGGCTCAGACAAAGAAGAGGCTCTCATCCCAAATTAGTGACAGATTTAAAAAAAAAATGCTTGATGGCCATTTTAAAAATATAATTTTTCAAAATTATGAAAATGGTGATTTCAGTGGCAGAGTAGAAAGCCTCCATCTCAATTTCCATTTTTTAAAATATAGCTTAATCAGTCTGCTCTATTAGAAGACTTGGTCCTGAGGATCTCCAATTACATAGTGCTGCATAAAGCAAAAATCGTTAGGGTAGAATGCAAAATGTGGGATTGAATACATACTATCACAAATGGTGTGATCTCTCAGGTGGAATGGCCATTCAACTAAATTTTTACAATCTCATCTTTGCAGATCACTAATGGAGTGTGAAAAAAGGACACATTCTGTACACTGAATTAAATGCTTCACATCATATGTGATTATCTCCATTAGTTCTCTTTATAGAAAGCAGCATAGGAAACTGTGATCTCAAGCAAATACTTGAGGGAAAAGTGGGGAGAAGATAAATGCTCTTGTGGGAAGATTGCTTTTATTCCTTTATCTGAAAAATTTTCTGAACCTGAATCTTAGTGTGTTGTCTATCATGGTAAAAAATATGTGTCTAATCTATTTGCTTCTTACTTTTTCAAAACTTTACACAAGGAAGCATTACTTTGTCATATTAGCCAGGCTTGAAAGGACAGAGATGTAAAATAGGTGCAATATGAAGGACTTGAGCAGTTATAACGTGGTACAGTGTACATGGTACAGAACTAATTACGTATAATATAATATGCATTATGAAAATGCCTGAACCTGGGACCTTTTGATTGGCAAATATGCATCCTAACATCCTAACCTATAAACATTATGGAATTTAAAAAGCTGCCTCATATTAAGCCAGATCATTGATCTACCTGCCTAAGTAGTGTCTTGTCCATGGTATCAAACAGCGAATATTTTTCCCTTGCCCTTTTACAGGAGATACTCAATATTGAAGCTGAGAGCTTGTACATAGTATTTAATTTCTCAACCTGCTGTCATTTTTTATGGGAGTTCTAGGAGTTGCAATCCCAGAATATTGGAAGCTACTAGGTTGGGGAAAGATTTAGGGGTCAGAGAGCAAATGCTTTGCCAATAAACCTGAAAAGAAACTTGTTTTTTAGACAGTCCTACTGAAGCAATAATTAAAAATGCTTTCAGAAGTGAGACTTGAACAGTACAGTAGTGGAGATGCCTATTGTAAATTTGAGTCCTCTTGAATTACAGATCAAAGCATATGAGTAGCAATAATTACACCAAAGTAATTCATTTAATGTCAGAAAAAAAATCAGATCAAGGCACAGGTAATATCCAGACTTTATCTATGATCACAGATTGCCATAACTCCGAAATGTCAGTGAATGAGTAAATAATGCAGAGAGCAAGGTGGTCTCTATTAAATTTAGCTTAACCTTTTTTTCAGTGGGACTATAGGAGACAAGTACTGTAATTGGCTTAATAAAGTTTTAATCTTAGAAAATGTGTGGTCATCATGATTTTTTTTCAATATAAATGAGACAAAATTCCAGAATAAATCACTCTTTCCTACTGAGCAGGGTTTCTATTAGTACAAAAGATTTGGTTTATTACACATTTAAGAACAATGCAACATTCGGGTTGGATTGTATGACTTAGTTTGCACTTATTTTCTAAAAAAAATTATTAGGGGTGGGGAGAAAACTATTTTGTGACCCAGAACTCTACAAGTACAAAAATGTCCCTTTCAGTGTTAGCCAAAGGCTTTTAAGAGTGTTCCTTGCCATCTGAGAACTCCAAGAAAGATATTAACCTTTGATATAAGATAAATCTGAAGCTCAGGGTTGAACCATAAGGTCCTTGATGCTGTCTGAGCTTGGTGTTTGTTTTTTTTTACAGACGTTTCATTACCAAGCTAAGAAACTTGTATATTGTATATTGATGATGTTACCTAGTTTGGTAATTAAATGTCTGTAGGAAAACCACTAAGCTCAGAGAGTACTAAGGATCCCATATTAATCTTTTCCAGCTTATATTTTGACATGGCTGACTTCTGTTAAAACATTATTTTTTTAGTGTTAGTAATATCATGTTTCCCCAAAAATAAGACCCACCCAGAAAATAAGCCATAGCCTGATTTTTAGCGCACTCCTAATATAAGCCCTACCCCCAAAATAAACCTAGAAGGTGGGCGTGGCCAGCACAGGAGGTGGCAAATGTGTGGGAGCCGATGGTGTCTGGCAGCAGCCACAGCCCGCATAGCACAGGTAAGTCCAAGCTCAGGGGCAGAGGCGGGAGGGGGGAGGCAAGCAATCTGGATGCACTGCATGGCCGACTGGCTTATGGGAGCCTGACATGGTGGCACTGTCAACAGATGGAGGCAGAGGCACGGGGGGGGGGGGGGGCAGGCAATCTGGATGCATTGTATGGCCACCTGGTTCAAGGGAGGCTCACATGAGCCAGGCAGCCATGCAACACATCCGGATTGCCTACCTCCCCCCACACCATGCCTCCGCACTTGGACTTACCTGCATTGTGCCAAGGGGTCAGCAGGCTGCGGCTGCTGCCAGACACCATTGGCCCCCGTGCGCTCGCTGCCTCTTGTGCATGCGCCGGGGGGGAGGCATCCAGCCAGGCTGATCACCCTGATCACCCTGAAACTGCATTTCCCTGAAAATAAGCCCCAATGAGTCTTTTGGTGCCAAAATTATATTCATATATATATTCTTATGCTGCGGGTGACTTTGCGCTCGGCTCCTTGACCTAGTTACCGGCTCCGAACCGAGCGCAAAGTCACCTGGCAGCATTATCCTGGTGTTCGGATTATTTTATGGTATGGATTTACCCAGGATTCGCATTTTTAGTGTAATTAGAGACTATATGAAATTTTATGTAGGGATGAACTTGACTGTCTTTTTTCAGACCCTACTTATGTCATGTCCCCAGAGGAGTTTACATCTTCCAGAAGATGATCCTCCCCCCCCCCTTCTTCTCCTTCTTCTCCTTCTTGATAAG
This sequence comes from Protobothrops mucrosquamatus, assembly GCF_001527695.2. NCBI lineage: Eukaryota > Metazoa > Chordata > Lepidosauria > Squamata > Viperidae > Protobothrops > Protobothrops mucrosquamatus. The sequence goes on along the minus strand of NW_015387006.1, from coordinate 910,504 downwards.
AAAAATGCTCATGGTTCAACTCAATTCTGTTGCAGTAAGAATATTTGGAAACCAGAACTACATAAAGCAAATAGTATCAATGAACAAAATAGCTAGCTACTTAAAACAAAGCCAAACATTATTTCTCTCCTTTAAAAAGAAAATCCACTTTGGTTGGTTCAACTTCTGACTATATATTAATATATATTGTATATTTAGGCATGGCATAATCTCCATGGCAGTTTTAATTTAATTAAAATGGTTTATGTTAATAATCCTTTAGGCTCTATTCTGAAAGGCCTTATAAAGTGTGTCCATGAAGCTTCAGTTTAGGAGGGTTAAATAATAAGAATGGAGAAGTATAACCTTTTTCTAATTTGAGTTTTGGCTTAAGACCTTTGAAATTTTGAGGTTGGTTTTTTTTTTGGGGGGGGTGCAAAACCAATTCAAAATGGACTGAACAAAAGCCTTCTGTTTTGTATGTGGAAAGGAAATATCAACATTGTTGTGTATATATAAAAACGTTACTTTCATTTGCATTACCAATCTGGGCATACTTCAAAATTTGCTCATAATAATGATGAAAACATGCCATTACTATGCAGAAAATCTGATTGATACTCCTTTCCATTTCTGTTAAGCAAAACTAAGCTAGATAAATTATGTATAATAAGTTGCACATGCCTCAGTGAGAATGGCCAATTTATACATTGCCAAGAAAGAAAAAAAATTGTCACCAAAAACATGAAAGAGTGGCAATCAATTTGTATACGTTGATGTATGTGCAGATGATGTTATAGAAATACTTGCCATAATTTGCCATAATTTTATTTTAAAAATCCCCAGCACATCTCACCTTAGTGGATAATATGTGCTCAGTTTCTCAACCATGCTTGCAGTGAACAACATATGAAGAATTCTGTTTATCTTCTTATGAATTCTTGTTATGGAGACATAGCAAACTGAAGCAAGCTTGATGGTATAATTTTTTTCCTTTATCTCTCTATCTCTTCTCTTTCTCTCTCTCACACACATCATCATCATCTATTAACTATCATCTATTTTCATCATCAAACTTAAAGCATTCATATTCTGCAGATTGCATTAATGCAGAACATTTCTGCATTTCCCATGAAACTCACATCTGATTTTTTCCATTACCACTATACACAAGAATGCAGAATTTAGCTACTACCAAGATGTAAATGGTTGCTTTCATACTCAGCTACAACAACTTAAATTCATAATATTGAGGAACATTTAAGTCCCTTCATTTGTAATTAATGCACTCCACATGGGCCTACCCTTGAAAACCATTCAGAAGTTTCAGCTGATGCAAAGTGCAGCAAGGAGAACAGTCTTTGTGGCCTCAAGTATGGCCCACATTATCTCTCTCCTCTGAAAATTTCACTGGCTATTGGTGTGCTTCCAAGGGCAGTTCAAGGTGTTGGACTTTCAAGTTGTTATGACTTTTTAATGCTCTTAATGGCAGAGGTCCAGGCTACCTGATGAACCACCTCATCCCACTAGGAAAAAACCTGTCCTACTCATGCCAGCAGAGAAGGCCTACTTCTGATTCCCAACCAGTCAAAGAATTTCATCTGCAGGATCCAGAAGACCCTTTTCTGCTGCAGCACTTACCCTTTGGAATATCCTATCTTCCAAGGTGAGGTCTGCCACCACTCTCCTATCCTTCCACAAGAGCCAATAGACCTGGCTCTGTCGCTTAGCCTGGGGTCCAAATGGGAGAGTTTCATTCTGGAAGTGGCAGCATGGATTGATGGCAGACTCCACCTCCCCTCCTCTCCCGAGCTCTGCTTTCTACCTGTTCATCTTTCTATTCTGGTTATCATATAATTGTATTTCTTGTTGTGTTCTTTTTCATTGTTTATTTTATTGCAATAGAAGAAGGGGATGACAGAGAATGGGGTGGCTGGCTGGAGTCACTGAAGCAGTAGGCATGAGCTTAAATGGACTCCAGAAGATGGTAGAGGACAGGAAGGCCTGGAGGAACGTTGTCCATGGGGTCGCAATGGGTCGGACACGACTTCGCAACTAACAACAATATCTTACTTCTGTTCTGCTCACATTCTTTTCATTTCTTCCTTTTTATTGTTGTAAGCTACCTAGAGTAGCTCTGTAGTAAGATAGCTGGCAAATAAGTTTAACAAATAAATAATAAAATAAACAAACAAATTAAGCCTACATCTTCACATTCCTGTATCTATTCATCTATTCTTTTTCATTGTATGTTTTATTGATCCATTATCTTACTTCTGTTCTGCTCTGTTCACACTCTTTTCCTTTTTCCTTTTTATTATTGTAAGCTATCTAGAGTTGCCCTGTGGTGAGATAGGCAGCAAATAAATTTAACAAATACATTAAATAAATAAATAAATAAATCCTACATCTTCACTTCCCTGCATTTATTCAACATCTGCACTTCTTAAGATCAGAGCATCTTTAACCAGATGTACTACCTGTACTTACAGACCCTGTAAGTACATATTTCTTTTTGTTTCATTTAATTTCATTCATCAGTTCCTGCTATCTACCATTTACTCCTTGCATTCCAAGGTGGATCCAAAGATGTAAAGTCTTTAGTGCACAGAACATGAAAAGTGAGGAGCATTTGTAACTAGGGGGGATAGCTGGTTTCATGATTGATTAGTGCTATAAATTATTGTTTATTATGAACTTTTATTATACAAGTTTATGACAATGGAGGATTGGGATTTGTGGTTTTATAGTTATTGGCTTTGACCTCTGCAGATCTATGATTTTGCTAAACAGCATTCATATTTATTTATATTTGGCTCCTTGATAACTAACAGATATTAAAGCAAATTATATGGGCATAGCCTCTTTCAGTGGGGAATTATGATAGAGTGACTATCTCAAATAGTGCTGAGGGACACCGCATCTGAGAATGCCTGCTAGAAAGCAGATTCTAGCCAGCACAATCTTACTGGATCAAAGGGAGATTGTGAGAGAAACTGCATAAGCTTGGGATGATGGTTCCTTATGGATAAAATGTGGAAATGGAAAAAGCTTTCACAATTAGCTCAAGAATTGAGTTGTTGGAATCATCAAATTCCATGTATGCTGCAGTGAAAACGATATGTTTTTCCCATTTCTTAATCACTCTGAGAAGTAATTAATTTACAGATAAAGACAGACTTCCTCTGTGACAAAGATAAAACTCCTTGCAATGTGTTAAGCCTTCTTTTGAGATTATAGAAAAAAAATAGAGACTTTGATTTAAAGATCCAAGAAGTCTTTACAAAAAGCTTATTTAAGAAAAGTTGTAAGAAAGTTTTAAAACAGACATGGCGATAGTGGGTTTCCCCCCCTATTTTTTCTTTCATTTTTACTCTTGACAAAATTGCCTTGGTAAATTTGCACTGAGTCTGTTAAAGAGATCATTCCTGCATTAATTCTTAAAAGATGCATTCAATTAGAAGAATCTATACATCAAAATATAAGGTAAAGATTCAGACTGTGATGTTTAGTTGTCATGGAGATGTGTTGTATGCTGTGGCTGAAGCTATCGAGAGCTACAAAAACAAAACTGTCAAAACAGCAAAAAAGATAATAAAAATAAAAGAAGTGGCTTGTCTTTTTGCCTGTTTGAAACAGCTTCACTTTGGATTACTATTAAGAAAACAGCTACTAGAAAAATGGCAGAGAGAGCAGGAGGGGCTTATTGGAGAAGCTGCTGAAAAGATAGTTACACAAGATGCACTTCAGAAATTATTTGAACAGATGGGACATTAATATCTAAACGGGAATGAGATTTGACTTTAGGAAGAAAATACGAACCTATATCATTATTGAATAATAATTGTAAGATGTTTACAACTGTTTTAGCTGAAAGACTGAAAACAATTTTGCAAGAATTTATTCAGGAGGATCAATGTGGATTTTTAACTGAAAGACAGTTTGGTCTAGTGGTTAAGGCACAAGGCTAGAAAGCAGGAGGCCATGAGTTCAAGTCCTGCCTTAGCCATGAAAGCTAGCTGGATGATGTTAGGCCAGTCACTCTCTCCCAGCCCAACCTACCTCACTATTATTATGACAAATATGAATTGCATGGTATTTCAGAATAACTACATTAAGACATAGAATGAAGTTGAAAAGATATTTTAAGATGGGATAAAGATGCAAAGATATAGTTATTAGAAAAGTTTGAAATAAATGAAAAATATTTTTCAAAAAATGCAAAAACGAGTTTGAAATAGAAATATGTCCAAATGATGAACATATTATAGCTAAAACGCATAAACCTTTGTTGAAATATGAGAGAGAGGAAGAACAGGTTCATAAAATGTACAATAAAATGGTTTAAAATGTTGGCTACAATATACAATGGCTCAATATGTGGTTGTAGAGTTTGAAATTCTTAATATATAATGTAATGTTCTGGCTTTAAAGAGAATTTTTATACAATGCAGCATTGTTGATATTTTTTCACCAGAAAAATTGTCTAATATGTATAAAGATATTTCAAACTTTTGCTAGAAATGTGAACAACATAAATGGGTATTTTATCATGTATGGTGAATGCGTAAAAAAGCTAAAAGAATTGAATACAAGTAACCACACTAATTCATAAGATTTTAAAGATTAATATACAATTGAAACCAGCGACTTTTCTTTGGGGATTACAATGGATAGACAGCTAGAAAAAAGCCATGGGAATTTGCAATTTCTATTTATGTAGGACAGTGTTTCTCAACCTTGACAATTTTAAGGCATGTGGACTTCAACTCCCAGAATTCCACAGCCAGCATTGCTGGCTGTGGAATTCTGGGAGTTGAAGTCCACATGCCTTAAAATTGTTGAGATTGAGAAACACTGATGTAGGACAACTGCAGCAAAACTACTATATGCTCAAAAGTGGAAAATTTTGACACTACCAACAATAGAGGAATGATTGATGAGGATGATGGAATTTGTAAAGATGGCTAAACTGACTTTCATGATTAGAGAGCAAACAATATCTACATTTATAGCTGACTGGAAACCCCCTATAAGGCTTTTTACATTGAACAGATGATTTGTGCTTTTGATGGTTCCAAAAGAATTAGATAATAGAAAAAAGTGAGTGTTTTTTGTAATCACAGAGTAGGAGATAACTTTAAAATTATACTTATGTATGCTGCAAAGGAAGCATCTTTTATTTCTTTTCATCTTTTCTTTCTGCAGTCTCACCTTTTTTCTTTCACTTTTTCTTTGTTTTCTTTATTTTGTATTAGTTTGTGTTAGACTTTATGTTCTCTTTAAAACTTTTAGTACATTTATATAAGTTATTGCTTCAGGTATGCAAACCTATGCTTATTTATTAAATTTGGAAAGGCTGCACCTTTGTTTTTTTAATATATATTTTATTAATTTTTATAGGATTGGGAATAAGGTAGGGTTGGGTTTAGGGTTGGGGTTAGGGTTAGGATTTTTTTAAAAATAAAGGCTGCACCTTTGTTGATGTCTAGGAAAGATATGTATGCATTTACTTACTAATACAATTGATAACCTGCTTAATTCCACTACACAATAAAATATTGCAGCCCATATAGTTATGTCTGATTATTCCAAAAGGAAATAAACTTTCAATATTTCTTGACAAGCAAGAACAAAGCAACAGTGGTGTGCATTCATAGAACAATGACATCTAATTAAGATCAGTTTATGTCCATGGACCATTTTGCCAAACAGAGCAAATGTTTTTATTGATCAGTTCTGTTCATTCAATATTCTAGAAAGTTGGCTCCCTCCTACATGTCTCTTTCTGATGGTATAAATCTCTCATGCAAATTGGCTACGAACCGGTTAATTACAGCTAGCCCAGTTACCTTGCTTCTATCAGCATCCAATTTTGCGACAGCAAGTAGGGCACCTTAACATGAGGATTTTTCATCACTTTGGAACCAGCTCTGGAGTGGCATCACTTGGCTTTGTGAGCTGTGTGTTCCTGACATTCTACTTGTTTATTTGATCAAAGCTGGTAGTTCCTTCTCCCCAGCCCTTTGTCTCTGCAGAACATCTGGGAGAAGATCTGATTTCCAGGTGGCAACTGCTGGGAATTCTTGGCTCAGCCTACCTCCTGACTCCTGGCTTCAAATCAATCTTTCCTTTCTTGGCCTAAAGCTTCTTTGTCCTGATCCTAGCATCAGTTTTCTAAAATGTATTTTCCCCTGCCCCGTGCTACAGCTATGTTTTCATCTATTGGACACAGCTCTTTGTTGCAAAAGTTGCTGACTTGCGTTTATTATCATCACAGTAGATTTTATATGCAACTGAGAGTGATACCAGCTTTACTTCTTCCTGTCAGCTTCTCAATATTTTCGGTAAACAGACAAACACATGCACACAACTTGTACCACAGATGTTCATAGTGGGTGGGAGGGAACCTAATAATTTATTGAGCAAAATATTATCTTAGGGTTTCTACCATGGAACTCATGGCTACTGGTGGGGAGATATTGTTTGTGCTCTTCCAGGTTACAATGCTTCGGCTTTATAGTCTGGGGTCTATTCTGAGTGTCACAACTGTGAAGATGTAATTCTAAAGTAGTCCAATGGTAGAGCCAGTTTGATGTAGTGGTTAAGGCATTGAAAACCAGGAGACTGTGAGTTCTTAGTCCTGCCTTGGGACAGAGCCAGCTGGGAGACTTATAGCCAGTTCCTCTCTCTCAGTCTTAGGAAGGAGACAAGGGCAAACTACTTTGGAAATCTTGCCAAGAGAACTGCTAGGGACTTGTCCAGCAGTTGTCAAGAGTCAATGCTGACTCAAAGGCAAAATAGAGAAAGAAAGAAAGAAAGAAAGAAAGAAAGAAAGAAAGAAAGAAAGAAAGAAAGAAAGAAAATGTCCAGTTTAATGTAATTCACAACAGACATTTTCTTCCTGGATATCACCCCAAAATTAAGACCAAGTCTCTTGTGTGTGAAATACTCAGAAGAATGTGTGTACCTAAGTCAGTTTACATCATTTGTGCAATGACTTAATTATGCAAATGATATTATGTATCATTTGTACAATGATGTCATTACACAAATGACAAATTGGCAGAAAGGATGGTGATTTGCCTTATTTGTGTAATTAGGGAAATTGAGGCAAATGATGTAATTATGCATTGATTTAACAGGCATTCATGTTTAATGTACACCCTGCCTCCCCAAAATGTTCCATTAAACCGGTGTTTACTGCATTTTTTTCCTAAACAAGCTGCAGTTTCTAATAAATTACAATTTCTTTCTCTTAAATTAATTTCAACATAATTAATGACACACTGGGGTGGAAATGGATCATCTCTTGCAGATTCACATAGTAATAACCAATAAAGGACTCTCATCATAATTGCCAAACATGTTTAGGTTATATAAGCTATCCAACCAACACACAGAATGTAGGTTGTTATGTAACTTGAAATGTTTGCTGAAAAGGGAAACTAAGGAGGGAAGACAGAAACTGGGAGAAAATGAGGACTGCTCTGTTGGAAAATGTTGGACATGTAATTGACTTGCTTTGCTGGCAAGTACTCATTTAGGATCCATTAGAGGAATAAATACAATATGGAATGGAGATTGCCATTTAAGCAGCTCCTGAAAAGGCTGTGTCAGATGGAACTACATTTCTGAGTGTAATCTATACATAGCCATCTGATGTTTGTTTTAGCACTTGGGCCGTTTTTATTACATTCCCCAGTTTATAAGTGGCCAATGGGGGGCGGGGGAAGTGTCGGCAAAATATGATTAATATCTTCCAGCCTGAAACAAACTAGGTTCAAAGTAGGAACAATTACAACGAAAGCCACTTAAAGTCCTTTTAATGAAACTGCCACTCCTCATGGCTAGAGGGGATCTCTTATTTCTGCCCAGTCAACTCCCCCTTCTTTAATTTCATTCTATTTGCCAGAGCTTCTGGCAGCAGGAGAGGCAAAGAAAATATAAATGTCCAGAGAACTCCAATTTCGTAAGCCATTTATCAAGGATCTCATTTATTTGTTGCACCTTATGTTTGTTCTCATCTGAACTGTGGTAGAAATTAGAAAAAAAAAGTTGTGATGCCCCTTTAAGTACGAGAATGACTCAACAGAATATGTGATATTTTTCACTAATCTCTGAAGTGGTACATTCATCTCCTTAATCTTCTTGCCGACTTATCCAAAAGTTGAGCACTAGACTTTCAGCATCTAAGGTTGTCCTTCTACATCTCTAGAGTCTCCTTCTAACTACATCACTACAACTTAACCTATGTAATTTTATGAAATGGAACATTATTCCTTGATTTTTAAAAAGTAATTATCATCAGGTTGAGATTTTTAATTTTATTTTGGGGGAAATTGTTCAAAATTTATAGCATTGCCCTTATTCAGACAAGTTAAAAATTAGCATCTGGCCACTTCAAGGAAGCTTACTCTTATTATTAAAGCTTTGGGGACCAATTTCTTGACGGCTTTAAGCTGGAAATAATCTGTTTATGCTTTTGTTTCACTCTTCTTGTTAGGAACTGGCTCTGAGTCCTACTGATACTAATATGGATGCTCCCTTAAAGTTCAATTAAAGTGCAATTCACCAGTCCTTGAGCTGGCATGGAGGTATGTTGACAAAAATGATGCTGTTTCCATTGCCAATACTCATTTTACCATAGAAATTGGGCCAATGAATGACCCTGTTCTTATTGTAGACCAAGTTAAGAAAAGGGTAGATTTCTCCAGCTTTGTTTCTTCTCCTATCATGTATTAGCTGCTGGCAGGAAAACAGCCACCAGTCACTCTCCTTAATGTGTAATGAATTAAATGCTTAACATGGTACATGTCTATGAAGATTCCCAGTCATCCAGGTCATATTTATTCCAAAGGTGCTTTTGTACGAGGCAACTGGACTTAAAATGGTACCTTTATCTACCAATCAATTTGCCCTACCAATTTGTTAGCAGGCACTAACTGAGATGTGAAATGGAGGGAGTTCTCCTGATGCTCCTTGCAACTTTTCATCCATGCCTGTTATCTGTTTCACTAGCTTTTTCTGAACACATGAATCATGCTTTTTAAATCAGTGTTCAGAGATAGACCATCAGGGCAGTGAAGGAAAGGGATGATTGACGAGAGAGCTCCACCCTAACTAAGGCTAAAAGTATGACCAGGGAATTCACTTCTGACCTCATGGCCAGCAGAACTTGAAAGTAGCTGAAAGACTTCAAGAACAATTGTGCAATTGTGATTGGCTCCTGTAGAATAACAGTAGTGATTATGTAGGACAGACGGTGAGAAAGCTAACCACCAGATTGCAAGAACACAAATGAGCAGTCAGATGAGGAGACCTGAACTCATTGGTAGCCTCACACTGCAATGAACAAGGACACACATTCAACTTTGCAGCTACTAAGATTGTTGGATGAGCAGGCACAGAAACAGCCAGGGAAGTGATAGAAGCCTGGGAAATAGACCCCCTCATCAATCAACAGGAGTGCTGATTTACTACCAGTCTATCAAGTACTTAGAAGGCAAAGGCTTGGCAGCATGACAGCTAATGACTTAAAAGCCAGCCATCAACATACCCCAATCAACATCTAAAAGGCACTGTAAACACCACACACAGAATAGCCCACACTCTGCTAGAGAGAAGTTCCCTGAAGATGGGCTCCAGCATGAGTCTGAAAGCTCGGAAGACAGAACCTCTGGTCCCAGTGACCAACCTAGATTGGAACCTGCATGCTATAGACATTATACAGGCAGATGCCTGAGAAGACAGGTATCAAGTCTTTCCTGCAACTCAATTGAAAATGGCCACTGAAGAGAGCACTCTCCAGTGACTGGCATATAAGAGCTATATTTATAGTAGCCTAGACTGGCCAATAGGAAATGGATAGACCCAACCCTTTACTAAGTAAGTAATAAAATAGTTAACGAAGAGAGTTTGATTGTACCTTAAACAGTGTGTCCTGAAAAGAAGAAAATTGTTTATTTGCTGCCCATCTCGTCACAGGTGACTTTTTGTTACTCTGTAAACAGAATAACAGTCAACTTTAAGTAAATAGTAAATAGCATGAAAATACAACTTATATTTTGTCTTCTAGAGCTTTCAGCTGCAGTCATTTTAGGGGAAAAAATCTATACTTCAGCTAATCAAAGTTATTTTGATTCCTATTTTGCTTCCCACTCCAAAGTAGTTGCTCTTTGTTATCCTGATGAGGGCAAGGCCACCTTTGCTGATGTTGATTTGAATGAACGGTGTACTTGGCACAGATAAGATGATGGCTTCTGGGCAATTGGTGCCAATTAGAAATAGATTGCATTTGTCAATGTTACTGTATTGGCTTTCTTATTCCAGAAAATGAACTTGAAAAATCTATGGCTTACATGGGCTTCACATAAGGCACAGAGTAATTTCTGAAAGATCACAAGGATTCTTGTGCTTTGGTTTTCAGGCTTTAAAACAGTGGACAGCAACCATGTAGGCCTTCTTGATGTGCTGGAACTACGACTTCCAACTTTCCAATCACAATGAAAATTCTAGATTCTAGCAATGCCATGGGGTTTCAGTGTGATTTTGTTTCTGGGGATGATAGTAGGAAAAAGTGGAATTTCTTTTGGAAGAATGGATGGGTTTGCATAACATTTCAAATAAAACTAAATGGGGTTGGATAGTCTCATAGTATATTGTGAGAATGTAACTATTGTCTCAGCATGACCTTTTAATTACTCTGGGGAGTAATATGAAGATAGTAATTGCATTTTCTTGTCTTGATAATATCTTGTGTGAACCTACACAAATCAAACTGAAAGTGCTAGCAGAACATTTTTTGCTGTTAGCAGACAATTATTTAAAGGTAACACAGGTTAATTTTTGAGACATGCTTAAATTCAGGGTTGCTTTTGGTGAAATGGGCAGCTATACAAATTAGATAAATGAATAAATAAATCATACACTGACAAAAAACATGGGAAGGAAAATTAGGAAATCTATGTCTCATGAACTTCTGAGTGAGATTATCAGTTCGGAGTGCTGCCAAAATATTTGTGTAAATGCCTACTTCCATGGGAAGCTTAGGGATACAATTCAAATGCCAACTTTCAAAGCTTTGTTTCCAAAAAGGGTCTAAATGCTTTGTAAATACACTTAAACTATGGCAGGAGCTTTGATGCCTTGTCTTGTTATGCAGACCCACAAAAACTGGAACATTTTGGAAGAAATGCAAAATCAATTCTGAAGGATGCCAGAGATTTCTGATTAATAATATTTTTTTAATTTGCTGTATCGACTGCAGTGTTGAAAATAAGAACCAAAGTTCTTATTAACCTTCCAAATAAAGGAACACTTGTGCATAGAATGGTTATTCCAATATAATACATTCATTACATTCCTTTATTAAAATTTGAATAAGCAGATGAGGTGAAGTGTTGGGGAAATATTGAAAATAAGCAACTGGTAATGTCTCCTTTATTTTACATAATTTTTCTATAGAACAAGGTGACTACAGAATTTGGCACTGTCTTCACTCCATAGCTAGTACAGCATGTCTTCAAATGTTAGGCTTTTCCAGAGAAGGAGCACCAGCTCTAAAAGGGGAATATTCTCGTGTTTCTTGCTTACATAGCAACAGAGTTTCAATTTAACTTCATTACTAGACTTAGTGTGAAACTTTCAGAGAGTAATATTACAATTGCATACTTTGGGGCCCTGAGTGCTTTGAGATGGATTTTATGTTTTTACTTTTCACCTATATTAAAACAATGTCCCAATTTGCTCGCTAGGAAAGTATGCACTTTTATATGAAAGCTCTGTGGTTTAGTTTAATAAGGGTTATTAGGTGGAAGTGCTGAAAAAGATCTCTGAGGAAAAGACAAAAGAACTATTATCAACCAAAATAAACAACAGAGAAGATGGGGGTGGGAATCCACAGACAATTCAGAAATAATGGAAATCAGTGACGTGGGAGCACTTTACCTTGTACCCACCCAACCCTTTTGTATTTTTTTTCCCTATGAATGGGGGGGGGGACATCTACTACTTTGGTACTTTGGTGGATTTAACATATAGTTTGAGTACAAAAGCAGGATTTTGCATTCTAGCTTTCTGTAGCAGATCATTTTTGATAAAATGGGGGCAACGGTTTGCTAGTTGGAGAACTTTAAACTCAACAATGGCCAAAAGGTTTCCCCTCCACTTGTTTTTGCTATATACTACCAACCTGGGCTCAGAAAATATGATCAATGATCCAGGATGACGAAAGCTGTGGTCCAATAACATCTGAAGGAACTCAGATTCCCCCCAAGAGTGCAACTGGGGTAGATTGAGCAAATGACCTAAGTTGGGGGAAAAATAGGAAAACAAAATAGGTATGTGTTGGTGGCACAGAGGAGAAAAATGGAGAGAAGATAAAAACTGTCAAACCAAGAACCATAAAGATCTTTACTGCTAGTAAGGTAACATAATAAAATCTTGAGAGCTTTTGCCCAAGGAGTTTTCCTCCCCAACTTATACTTAATGTAATGAAAATGGAGTTATTCTGAGTCTTTTTCTCATATTCCCCCCTCCCCAGCCCCAAACTCAAAAATATATTCTGTAATGGCTTTGTATTGTATCTCCTCTGTGTCCCCAAGTCTCTTGGGCTTATTCAGAGTGATTTCTATCATTCAGAACTCATGGTGTGCTTTGTTTGCTGGCAGTTGTCCATCCTGGGGTTTCATGCTTCATTCTTTAACTCACTTGGACAAAGAAGTGAAATTCCACAGGTAAAATTAACAAAATGATACAAATGGGAGATGTCCTTCCATTATTGGCTTCATGCCAAATATTTTCAGCTGAACTGAGATAGTAATAAACAGAGTCCCCTCTTCAAAGACTGGAGGTGTATGTGTGAAGGATTAGTAGAAGGGGCACAATTTTCAGAGGCTGTTCTGTAATTTAACAAGGTAAATCAGTTAAACATTTCTTTAAAAGCTATTTCTGTATAATACCAATTTTCTTTATTGCTTTTAAGGTGAGTTTAAAAATCTTAGAGTTGTAAATTGAGGACTAACTATAAGGACAAAGTTATAGCTACAGCTGAAACTTAGTACTGGGGGAGTAAAGGGAAGGAGCTAAGTGAGCACCATTGCTCTTTTTACTTTAATCAACAATTTAAGCTCAAAGGGGAATTAACAAGTTTGCTTGACAGGGTGGAGTGCATTAAATATTATCAGGATTAAAGCTCTCAGAGATGTAGACTTGGCAGATTTTTATTAGGAAGGAAAGAATTGAATAGTTTTAAACTGGGTGATCATGCATGTCATTTCAATAAAAAGAGCATTAGAAATAGAAACAAGCATAATTAAAAGCTAAATAATAGCGATATATTTGAACATAAATATTTTAGTGGTGGGGAGATTGCTAATGGGAAAATTATATGTTGTGTGTGTGTATATATATAACAAATAGAAACATGCAATGTGATTAAGGTATCCGAGAAAAGAGGAAAAAAGTATATAGAGTTCACAAGGTAGCAAGCTACAAGTGTCTTGAACCTCATGATGAAGGCAATGCAAGGAGGGATGATGTTTTTATGATATAATTGGGAAGCATGAAATGTTAGGTCTGTTGGAATTAAACCTTATAGACCCAATGGGACAGATCAATACCTATTCTGGAACTGAATAAGTTGTATTAGGAACATCTAGATCTACTGTTACAGTTGCAGAGTTTAGATAGATAGAAATAAAGTTGATACTGGGATGAGTTCACTTAGAAAATGTGCATACCCCTCACCATTGCTGGACTTCCAAGTTAATGTATGTATACTGAACAACAGGGACAATGAGTTAATTGATACAGAACATTCCTGTTCCCAGCAATCTAAACGTTATAGGGTTATCAGTGCATGTAACATAGATATGTGTGTGTGGACAAAAATATCAACCTTGCTGTTAGGCAAAATCAAGCTTTTAACAGTGAGTGCCACACCAAGTGCACTAATCAAACAGGTGGTAAGAAAATAGGGGAACTCAGGTACCACACAGGTTATGAAGAAAGTAAACACATGGTTAGTCATAAAGGACTCAAATGTCTATACACCCAGAGGCCGCCAACCTTTTAGGCACCAGGGACCGGTTTTGTGGGGAGAGGATTTTCCACGGACTGAAGGAGGCATGGTTTTGTGTGCTACCTGCATCCCATGGATGGGGCTTCGCTTGTTTGTGTGGCCCGGTTGCTGGCATGCTGCGGCCCGCTGCCGGTCCAAGGCCTGGGGGTTGGGGACCTCTGTATACCCCAATGCACAGAGTATGAGAAATAAGGATGAATTAGAAATTCAGGTAAATGAGTGCAGATATGATATTGTTGCCATTACAGAAACTTGGTGGGATGAAACCCACAAATGGAACACACAGCTAGAGGGATTTAAATTGTTTAAAAGAAACAGACCAAATAAAAGAGGAGGTGGAGTTGCTCTCTATATAAGAAATTTCTACATCTCTACAGAAATAGAGCACAACAATGATGAAAAAACTGTCTTGAATGCATTTGGGTCAATATAAAAGGGGAAAAATGACATTGCCATAGGTGTATATTATAGGCCACCCAACCAAACAGAGGAAATAGATGAACTTTTTGCTAGTCAGTTAACTAAGGTACATAGGAAGCACATCACGATAGTAATGGGGGACTTTAATTATCCTAACATCAACTGGGAGTCAAACTCTGCACCAAGTGGAAGATTCCTGACAAACCTAGCAGACAACTTTGTCTCCCAAAAAGTAGAGAAGGGAACTAGGGGATCAGCCATATTGGACTTAATTCTCACTAACATGAGAATTAATTGATGTAGTTCATGTAACCATTCAGCCTTTATATTTAATAGTACACATCACAAACACACTTGTAAGATGGCATCCAAAGATAAGGTACTAAGAGAATGCCTGAATTAGTATCAGACATGGGAGGAAGATCAAATAGAGGAAGTGCCATGGCAACACAAGGCCCTTCATGGGATATACCATCCACAATTAACTGAAGTGGCAGATATTGGGAAATCCTGCTAGGGGCTGGAAAGGGCTGGACTAAAAGACAGTATTGAGGCACCTATTATAGCAGCACAAGAAGAGGCATTAAGATTCAGTTCCATAGAAGAACTAAAGGACAAGATGGAAATGGACTATTTTGGAATCTGGGACAAATTTTACTGCTGGTATGAGTCAAGAAGAACTGTTCGGGTTTTGAGTTAAAGTTTAAGTTTGTGGTATATAAAATTATATGTTAATATGTAGAGAAATAAGCTTGAGATTGTATTATATAGGGGAATATATGCATATATTTATATATAGAGATGTATATAGAACTTTAAATATGATAAGGAACGAATTATTAGGATTATGTATACTGGAACGTCATGTCATGTCCTTTTTTGTTTTAATTGTTTTATTAATAAAAAACTTTTTTAAAAAAGATTCAGTTCCATAGAAGCAGGGGTCTACCGCCCTAGATAGGATCCAAGAGGCAGATTATGCCAAGGTTTCAGACAGTTCAGCGAATAGTGGCAGGGTGTAAGAATCAGGCAGGAAGAACAGTGAGTGACCTAACCAAGTAGCTGGCATTGTGTACAGGAGCATTACAGGATATGGGCTGGGCCTTCCTGAGTCTAGATGGGAGATCCCACAAAAGATTGTAGAGAATAAGAAAGTTTGGAATTTCAGATCTAGGTACTAGCCAAACAATCGTGGTAATAGACAAGGAACTGAAGACAATGGTGGTGATAGATTCTATTCTATTCTATTCTATTCTATTCTATTCTATTCTATTCTATTCTATTCTATTCTATTCTATGTAGCAATGCCAAGTGACAGCAACATAAAGAAGAAAGAGTATGAGAAACTGAAGAAGTACCAAGGCCTGAAGGAGGAACTGGAGAGGACATGATCCAGTGATAGTAGGAGCACTCAGGGGTGTGACTCCTGGGAGAGTTGCTCCAACAGATCCCACTAACAAAATCAGAGCTCTCTATTCAAAAGAGAGCAGTACTAGAACCCTCAAACTCTCAAGCAGTGGTGGGATTAAAATATGCTCTCTGTGTAGATGCCGCTTCCAGAAGTCCATTCTGGGCCTGGGCAACAATAAATTAGCTACCAGTTCTACCGAATTGGTGCAAACTGGCTGAATCCCACCACTGCTCCCAAGCCTCTAGAAACAGGACACAAGACTGAGGAAGATATATACCACTAATAAGGTGAGAATAAATTTCTAATGCAATCTGCTATCTGACTTTGTATCAGGAGTTTATGTACAGATACCAAATTGCCAAATGAATTCCAACCACGAAGAGATGTGGGCACGTACATAGAAAACAAATGCCTACCGTTTTTCGAGCTTGCACATGCTGTACATGCCTGAGGCCTATGGAAGCCAGTCCAAAGTAGTTCCTGAAACATTTCTTGAAGACTTAGTTAAAGACAGCCCAGATAAACTCTAATAACTGTAAGATACATTTAAAGGCCTTTGGGACTAAATCTGCTTAGCACTTTGGACTTGGGCAAAATTTTTCTTTTTCTTTTACTTTTATGGGCTATAGGAGGATAACTGCAGCTCAGGAGTGGAATAAATGAGGACAGATGGCCTTAGGGTAAAAATGAATGCATTTTAAGTTAAATGCTGAAAAACATAAAGGTGTGCAGTCCAGCAGAGTAGAGGGTATAAAGTTGACATTTTGAGTGCTGCTTGCTAAAATAAAAACTGTGTTCACAACCTGGTAACTTTCCTTTCATTAGATGTATGACCCAAGTGGCCAACGTTTGAAAATAATCAAAAATATCTATACAGAATTATGAACATTTAAACCTTAAACTGGTACTTTTTGTAACTCCAATCATTCTGCTAATAGAAAGCTTGTTTTAAAATATTTAAATATGCAAAACCCTGAAACGTTTCCATCTGCTACGTTTCTTTAAGGCTTTTAGCCTTATTGTCACTCACAATCTAATTTTTCCAAGTGCTAAGAGATATTAAGAAATCCAGAGTTTAAATGGATTTCATTTTCTTTGGAAGGAGCTCACTAGAGAATGACTTGGTAAATTTGGAATTTACAAATGTACCGGCTGAGCTGAGGAGAGGCTCCCCAAACAGCTATGCTTAGTTTCATTACTTATCCTTTCCCATAGTATCTCCAATGTACTGATTTTAATCTTAGAATGGCAGTTTATTTTCCATTATACATAAAATATTGAGTGACATCTTTTCAAGAGAATAGAGGGGCTCTTGTGGCTACTGGAATCAGAAGTGTTATGAGCGTCTTCTTTTTTTATATATATATAAATTTTATTAATTTTAAAATAACCCCCCCATACAAATACAAATATAAGCATACATTAACTTAATAACTTCAGTAACAGCTCGGCAGCCCCCCCTCCCCGCGTCCGCCCTCTTTTCTCCTTCAACCTCCCTACACATCTCACCTCCTTCCCTCTCCTCCTCCTTCGGACACGCATCCGCCCTCTTTCTTACTACCTACCTACTTCCCTCCTATCTCTCCTCTCCTCTCTCCTCCTCCCACCCTTTGGACATGGTTTGGAGGTGCTAGCCGAGCACTCGAAATTCTCTATTTTTCCATACATCAATAGTCCTAATTTAATACACATTTCTACTTCTCACCATACATCAAAACTCCTAATTATTTTATTTCTATTTCTATTTCTACCCTCCCTCCCAGCCCCACCCCCAACCCCCCCCAGACTTCCCAGAACTGATTACAGGATTAAATAAACACATCCCCAATCTAAATATAACTACCCACATATAAAACAATCAAATATAAACATACTTTAACTCTAAGCAATATATAGGTCACTTTCATACCTTCTCTAAATATAATGTATCCTCCTTCCCCAAACCAAATATCTTGAAATTAATCCTTCAAATATGCGGAAATCTTTACCATTTCTTCAAAATAAAAACAGCCAATAATCTTGCTGCTATTGGCTTCTTAGCACAGTATTTTACTGAACAGATTACACTTTGTAAGAGATGAATCCAGACTGGCTGGGAGCTTTCTTGCCAAACTTTTCTTAGAAGAAAGAATCAGTAAATTGAAAGAGATCCTGAGAGATTATTCAGCTGAACTCTAGTCCTATCTCAATATATTTTGGTAAATCTGTTGCTGCCATGATATACTCACTTGTTTCTCTAGTCCTGAAATCAGGGCTGCCAGATTGACTTCTGGTTGACTAGATTTACTACATGAAGGATTGTAAAGCCCCAATATTTTCTACATTCTGTATTTAAAGGTTTTGTGTGGTATTTTAAGGCTTAGTATATTTTAGTTTGGTCATTTTTAATTTATGATTAGGTTTTAGAATTGCAAGATGCAGTTTACTGTTGAATGTATTTCTTCAATTATTTATAGCATTACAAGAAAATTATTTTATTTATTCGTTCAATTTCTATAGCCACCCAACAACCATAATTGGTCATAATTGATCCTGTCCTGGTCTACGGTAATCACAGACACACAGATAAATCTTATATCTTTATTAAAATGATTTTGAAGAAGAATTCAAATGGCATAAATCACGGTCCCTTAGGCTCAAAATATCCAGCACACACAAAAAACCAACCTGCTTAAGTTAGAAGCAAGAGAGAGTTAAAATTGTAAACAAGGTACAAAAGTGTCAAACAAATGTGCTATGAAGATCCAGGATTACTACTTGAGAAGGCAGGCTAAGGTGTTAGGGAACACAGTGGGGAGATAAATTGAGTTGTCGCCATTGGATGTATGAAGTGCACAGCTCCCCTTATATAGGGGCAGCACGGCCCTGATTTGTTCTTTTGGAGGGGAGGGGTTCTTTCTGGCCAATAAGCTTGTTGAGTGTCTTTCTCCTCTCCTCTTCTCTCCTCAATGCAGTCCTAAGCATTGGAGGGAGGGTGTTTGCTTTATCTGAGTCAATTAGCATAGGATGCAACTGCTCATTTTTAATTTTTTTTTAAAAAAAACTAATTTTTTTATGAGGGGGAGGGAAACAGTTTATAGCGTGTCCACTATTTATACACATACTATATGTCTTTATGTCTGAATTTATAAAAAAAAACAGATAGGGCAGGAAATTACTCAAGTGCCATGGGGAGCAGACCTGGGGCAAACAAAAAAGGTGTTTTTTATATAAAAAAATAAATAGGAACATATTAATTTCTGCTATGAAACTCTTGTGGAAAGCAGCTGTCTGTTGAATGTGCAGACACATGTCTTTGCTGTATCTGATGTCCACCAGATGCTTTGAACTTTTACTTTTATCTAGTCATATAGATAGGGGATTTCTTGTACTTCACTAAACTTGGATGTGGAGTGGAGCATTTCCCCTGGTCTTTGTTTTAGATACCTCTATTATAGTCTTTTATATCTCTGGCTGGTGGGATTAGCATTAACACAATTCCTTCAGGAGATTTCATCTGTCAAGCCAACTTTGGCAATGCCTTGAGAATCTAAACCAGTATTTCTCAGCAATGTCAAGATGTACAGAACCTAAGTGAGGAATTCTGGGAGTTGAAGTCCATAGATATTAAAGTTGCCAAGGTTGAGAAATGGTAGTCTAAACTATCTCAGCATACAGTAGCCTTGCTCCTGACTTTATCATGCTAGTTGCTCTTACTCCAAATGAGAACTACAATTGCAATTACAGTTTGGAATTGACTGTAATGGGATTTCAATGAAGATTTTATTTTCCCAGTTTGGATTAACACAGCTTGCCCTGACTAAAATTGTCGACCATATTGCAGGACAAGTTAAAGGGCAATGATTTAAAGTAATTCATTTTAACTGGTATAATACACTTGCCAGAATGATTTCCCTTATCATTATAGTCATGGTCTTAAAATGACAGTACATCAAGACCTGGCTCAAATTAACTTGGCTGAAATGCTCACTATAGCCAGCACTTGCAATAAATAGCTGATGCAGTGCCAAGGGGAAATTAGTTTCCAAGTGACACGTGTCCCAGGTGCAGCAGGTATAATTTGCTGGCCAGTATTTGAGAACATTATTTTTGTTAGTTAAGAGAATGGCAGCCAGCAATAATTCTTGATATTCCTTGCTCTCCTTGAATGTTGTATAAGGATCTTTGATAATCAAAGTTCAGCATCTAAAACACAACACTCAAAATGTTTTACTACTAAAACTATAGAACAATGGCTATATTCACAAACTATTATTCCACATATTTATTTTTGGATTAACCGGCTGTGAAAATCCAGTTATTATAGGTTGTACATACTTTGTAGCTTAGCACTATATGAATCCAATTTGCTGTGGGTAGTTTACATAGAACATAGAGTAACAGAGTTGGAAGGGACCTTGGAGGTCTTCTAGTCCAACCTTCTGCTCAAGCAGGAGACCCTATGCCATTTCAGACAAGTAGCTGTCCAATCTCTTCTTAAAAGCCACCAGTGATGGAGCACCCACAACTTCTGAAGGCAAGGTATTCTACTGGTCACTGTTGGGAAATTTTTCCTTAGTTTTAGGTTGCTTCTCTCCTCGTTTATTTTCCATCCATTGTTTCTTGCCTTGTCCTTTGGTGCTTTGGAAAATAGGCCGATCCCCTCTTCTTTGTGGCAGCCCCTCAAATATTGAAACCCTTGTCTCCCCCAGTCCTTTTTTAATGGTCTAGTCAAACTAACCACGGCTTAGCAAGATACAATCTATCAAATCAGTTAACAAATATGAACCATTGAACCATGAACTTTCTTTGTGGGAAGCTATTTTTATGAACGAATTATTGAATTATTTTGTACATATTTTACAACATATCTCTAATCAAGAATGGCAGATAAAGAATTACCAGTGTGATGTGGTACCAAAAATCACATGAAATGTGCACACCATAATAAAGATTTTGTTAAGGGTTGTCTGAATTCCACAAATTTTCTGGCATAGTTGGAGGAGCAAAGCGTTCAATTTATTTGCAGGTTGCAACAAATAAATATGAAAAGGCAGTGCTTTTTTTCTATTAAAAAAAAAAAAAAGTGCCGGAACTCACACACGTCATACAACCCGCCTTGCCTACCCTACAAGGTTCCATCCAAAAAAGGTGCCGGAACTCAGTTCTGGGCGGTCTATGAGGAAAAAAAGCCCTGTGAAAAGGTATCTACAGATTTCCATAGGCATCATAAACAATGATATGCTCTTGTATAAAGAGTCTCAGAAGACTAAACAGGAAATAAGTGATAGTGATAGCAAAGAGTTCATGTCTCTCTCTTGCAGCTACAGAATGGTTGGACTTGAGACTATTATAACAGATATGGCAGAAAAATGTTTTTTTTTTTTATTTTACTAAGAACACAATATTCATCATCTTTTTCATGTAGTATTTGATTTGGCTTGCTTTCAGAAATCTCAAGGGACAAATGGTTTTTTTTTTTCTGGTCCCCCAAATTTGTATTTTATTCTCCCCAAATTTAAAATGGCAAGCACTCCAATCAAACAATAGCAAGTATCGTTACTGGGAATGATTTTAAGACCTTCAGTCTATTTTTTTCCTTCCCTTCTCACTGTCAGCCTTACTAAATAGATAAAACAGGCAATCTGACTAAATGAGCTGATTCTACTTTATTGTAAACCTACATTAACATAAAGTTGCAGGTCTGAAAGTACATTTCTTCCATTATCTCCTTTGCAATCTAAGAAACTAGGAAAGGTCCCTTTTCAGTCTCTTGCTCTGCCCACTATTCAGCTGTGACCTCCCCTATTATCTGATTGTTCCCTAGGCCAGGGCTTTTCAACCAGTGGTACGGGTACCACCTGTGGTACATTGGCACCTGGCAGGTGGTACGTGACCATCCTAAAAAAGTGGTAGCAGGGGAGGGGAATGAGCTGAACCAGTGGCAGCACCACACAAGCCTGAGCGAGAGACGGCTGGAGATGCAGGGGTGTCAGGGCTCAGCGGAAGCGCCAGGATCAGCGCTTCTTCGGGACTGTCAGGGCTCAGTGGAAGCGCCAGGATCAGCGCCAGGCTCCAGCTGGAGCTTGGCACTGATCCTGGCACTTCTGCTGAACCCAGAAGAAGCACCAATCAGCTGGAATGTTGCAGCATCTCCAGGGTCTTGTGATTTACATTCAGATGCTTGGCAACTGATTCATATTTATGATGTCACAGTGTCCCAGGGTCATGTGAAGTGAGCAAAACCTGCTGCAACCACCCAGCAGACAGGGGGAATAAAAACCAAACACCCCCACTCCACCCCCATTGCCAACAGAAATGCTCACAATGAAAACCTCGGACAGGAGGAAGAGCACCGCCGGGTGGGCAGGCAGGTGTCTTGCTCGGCTGTGGCTTGGGTGGCACTTTTTTCAGTGCCATTGTAACTTTGAACAGTCACTAAGCAAACTGTTGTAAGTTGAGGACTACCTGTACTTCATCAGTTTTTTTCTTTTTTTTTGGTCATCAAGTTTTTGACACCTTGCTAAGCGACTGGTGGTACTCGGATATTGCCATATCCTAAAAGTGGTACAATGGGTGAAAAGGTTGAAAAGCCCTGCCCTAGGCAGTGTTTCTTGACCCATTCTCCAAAGGTCTTTCTCACAAACTGTTACTCTGACAGACCTCAGGCAAGAGAGACTTGATTTGCACTCCAGAAATCTAGATGTCCAGCCTTGTAGTTAGTTGTACTAGGCACCTACACATCCATGTGTGCACACGTATATGACTCTTTACTTCTAGGGACAGTCTGAATAAGTCCCAGCAGGGCTTTTTTTTTTTGCAAGATTTCTGAGGTGGTTTGCCATTATTTTCTTCGAATAGCTGAAAGAGTAACTGGCCCAAGTAGTTTTTGCCCCTAAAGCAGGACTAGAACTCACACTCTCCCAGTTTATAGCCTTAACCAAAGCCTAAAACACCAAACTGGCTTTACACAAGCATGTAGCTGTAGTTGTTAGTAACTGTATGGTCTTAGATATTAAGACAGAATTCCTGTGCTGTAACTATTGGGCTTAAGAAAAAAACATGTTGATAAAAACGACTAAAATGTTAGTAGTAGTTTAGATATTGAAGGTTGGGGAGACCCAGGTTCAGATCCATATTTAGCTACGTATGCTGCTTTGAGCCAAAATAGATATATTATTCCAAGAAAAAAAGAAAGGAACAGCAGGAACTCTTCACTAAATACCTGCTACCTTAACAAAAGTGGAAAAGCTGTTTAGACTCTGGCCTTACAGAATGCCCTTTTGGAAAATGAATTTCAGGTCAAAGTAAAGTGCTGCTGAGCTGCATGTCAGCTGATTTTAGTTTTGGAAAAATTGCTCCGAAAGGCAGCAATTGACTCTTGCGGTTAGAGTGCCTTAGGTAGCTTGTGGCATGTACTGTATTAATGCTGTAAACGAGAATGATGGCACATGAGTAACTTTACCAACTCTGGCTAAGAACAAAATGCACGGGTGAGTCCTTGTTTAGTGACTACCTTGTTTAGTGATCATTCACACATGGTGGTAAGTTTTTTTTCTCAATGCAGTTAATGTCCCATATTAAAACAACAGCATATATAGTTACAAGCAACTTTTTGAAGGTTAGAATATTAAGGTTTGGATTCAGTGGATTAGGAATCCTTCTATTAGAATTTGGGCCATTAAGTTTTTAATCATTCTTTTAGGATCAATCTTTTTAGTTTAATGTAACACAGTAATACACTGTGGTAATATTTCTTTTCCAAGTTCCTGTCTTTTTCTTTACAG
Source organism: Protobothrops mucrosquamatus (assembly GCF_001527695.2). Classification (NCBI taxonomy): domain Eukaryota; kingdom Metazoa; phylum Chordata; class Lepidosauria; order Squamata; family Viperidae; genus Protobothrops; species Protobothrops mucrosquamatus. The sequence continues at coordinate 886,845 of NW_015387006.1, read as the reverse complement.
AGTGTGTCAGCAGAAGGGTAAGATGTCTTCTCTATACTTGAAAAGAAGTAAAATAAGTTGTAATGTTTTCTGAACGCCGTTTGTGTTTTGACCAAAGAGATGTCTGCTCATAGTAAATTGTTGCTTTGCTTTCTTCCCTGCAGGAGGGGTACAGTGTATATTACATTGTAGTACATTTATTCATTTTAATGACCAGGTCTGGGGTAATCAGAAGTTCAAGACATCTATTTATGTAGCTAAAGGTGAATTTGCCACAAAAGGAGAAAGAGGACAGACTTGTGTGTTTGGGGAAAAAGAGGGAAAGAGGGAGAGAGAGAGAGATGACAAAGATGGCTGTGACAAACTCTAAGGACTTGGAAAGGTAACGATTTCTTTCGACTCATATACTATTCTCAATATAAGGTGTAATCTAGTGACTAGGTAAATCTGAAGAGATAAGATCGACCGTCATCGATTGATCTTAACACTTCTTCTATATAACTCACAAGGAACAGTTCCTAGTACAACGTGTCTCTATATAAAATGTAAAATTGCAGTGTGGCTGGTATAAAACAGTCCTCAATTTCCTCAAGATACATGCTTTTTAGACATAAAATTAATATAAGGAAAATATCCCCCCAAATTCTATTTATCAACAAGGATTACGTGAAATCCTTTATGGTAGAAACAATGTAAATTATTTTACAAAGATTAGTTTGGCCCTAAAAATACAAAATTAAGATTTAGGTGAAAATTCTGCTCCAATGCTTTTCACTATTTGAATGGAAACCCACCCTATGGAAGGCAAGCAAGCATGTGGTGATTGGCTGCCCTAATTAGAAAATGCAAATATTTCATTTCAAATAGTAGGAAAGCATATTATTCCCACTGCTTACACAGAGCTTAGATATGGGGGCCTGTCTCACTTCAGCAATTTAAACAGCTGGTTAAAAATTCATGGTTCTAGAGACAAAACTGCTGACAATATATACCCACATTTGTGTATGTGTAAGTAAGATAATTAATTATCTTACTGGGATTAGCTTTAACTTTGCTGATGCAAAAAGCAAATAGTTCATTTAACATGAGCAAGCAGGTTACCGTAAGTGATTCCACCTCATTTCTGAGAGATATTAAGATATTTTCTGCTTTCAGCTGTGCCTTCCTAAGAGACTTATTACCCTTTTTTCCCTGTTTTAACAACCAACATACCATTGTCCTATGGTAATTTATAATTTACAATATGCTAGGTTAGCAAGGATAAACTATGGTGACTTGTGGACTTCAACTCCCAGAATTCCTCAGCCAGGCACACTGGCTGAGGAATTCTGGGAGTTGAAGTCCACAAGTCATAAAAGGGCCAAGTTTAAAGACCCCTGCTGTAAGGTTATCACTTGACATTATAAATATGTAATGAAGGCAAGATCACATGCAGAAGAGCACCATGTTCTGTATATCTCCACTGCAAAACTGGGCAAGTTTCATGCTCAAGAATAACACTATACTGCCATACAATCCTTGAATGCATCATCTTGGGATAAGAAAGAGATTTTAAAGCCAAAGAAAGAAGTAGCATATATTATAGGATATCACCTCCCATACAGGTTGATTAATTTTTATATAGGCTTCTAACATAAGGTGGAAAATGACATAGAAACTACTACTAACTTGCTTTATTTCAACATTTACTGGTTTTAGCTTAACATTTTAATATAGGAAGTCTCATATTCCCTACCCAAACCAAGATGGTGTTAATTACCTTAAATCAACATACTGGTCTAATCAAGAGCCCCTGCCTCCTAAGTAGGTCTTTCCTTCATAGTGCTCATTCTGAAGTTTGTTGTTTCTATCTTATTCTGTTATAACTCTCAGCCATGCCACTCCTATGTTCTTGACAAGACAAGTGTTCCATCAAAATTATAGTCAGTAGAAACAAATTGTGGATGGTGGAAGTTGGTTGGTTCTTCCATGATTCTTTGGGTTCAGGCACTATGACATGGATGTCAAACTCACTGCATCATGTGATGTGTCACAACATATCGTGACTTTTTTCACATTGCTGGAGCTGGGGTGGGCACGGCCTCCACATGATGCAACTGGCCTGTGGGCCGGCAGTTTGACACCCCTGCTCTGTAAGATCCTTTTCCATTATTCCCATTGCTCAAGTGAGGATTTACCTGAGGTAGTCATTAAATAATGTAACTCCTCCCTTTCACATTTATAGTGATCACTAATCAATTAACAAACTTTGGGGTTATTATGTATAGTGAAACCATCATTGTGTTTTAGCAAATTACATTGCTAAAAAGAAACTGAATTCAAGACAGTCACTAATAATATGCCTGCTTATACAGATCTATTTAATGAAATGTTGGGTACGATGATGCTTAAACTCACTTGTTGAGATGGGTGGCTATAGAAATCAAATAAATAAATTTATAGAACACTATTGGCTCCATCTCAACATAATCATGGGGAGGGGGGTTGTAATATCTTCTCTATCAAGCTTATTGATGCATCCATGGGTTACTGAGAGCAAAGGGACAGGGAAATAGATGCATAGGACATTATTATCCCAACAACTATCACTCATCGCTCTCTGAGTTTTAGTTCTGACTGCATACAAAACTGAAGCAGACAAAAAACAAGCAGCCATTCACTCCATCTGCTTCTTGCAAGCAATTCTTATCATTACATGCCTAATTGGCCTTGCTTCTCCAAAATCAAATCATGGACACTTATAGTCCTGTTATTAAACCTTACTGTAAGTTCAGGGGACAGAGCACATGACTGCTAAACTCTGAAAGGTGAAGATGACAACAAATAGCTCGGTTCCACTGCTCTAGATCCCTCTGAAAATTGCACTGCAAATGGTAGTATCTAAATTACCTTTATTATTGCCTTTTCATCAAAAACATTCTTGTTTGGATCAGTGACTATACTAATGTTAAGAAGGGAAAATAATCTACAGAGACGAAAAATGCAGTTGCAACAAACAATATACCTCTCATAGAGCCGTGCTACAAAAGTAGATTATAATAAACAACCTAAATTATAAATCAAATAAAATATGGCATCAAGAAGTTAGTTGAAGAATTGTTCCATGGTTTCATTCAGCTGCCATTGACATCTGTGAAAAATGGTATCTGAAAAATACCGCAGAATCTCAATAGCAATATGTGACAAGGTTTTGAAAATAATTTTCCCTCTTAAAAATGAAAGGACCTCACCAACATAAATATCCTTAATTATCACGGATGAAAGGCATTGTCAATTATTTGCCCCAAATGGCTCTTAATACAATTAGCCTCTAATTATAAATTTGCCTTAAATGCAGAAGATATCCTTTAAAGTGGGCTGGCAGAGATTATCAATAAATTCAAATGTTCTGAAGTGTTAATATTTTTTCCCTTCATTAGCAAGTTCAAAACTGCATTTTATTTCCATCTTGATGAGGCTTTTATGAGTTTAAGAGATGAAATTGAACCCTATAAGCTTAATGAACCTACAATAGAAAAGATCTCGAGATGCAGGATTGAATTCAATGAACCCTGTGTTTATAAATTAATTAAATTTAACAAAATAATGAATTTTTTCCTTCTGCTGAATTAAAATTGTTAAAAGTTTCTTGAAATTTTTGTTTAATCCTGCCCCCCCCCAATTTTTCCCCACCATTCTTACATAATAACTGTTTTGGCAAAAGATAAACAAACCTAAAGAACACTGTCCGTCTTGCATTTATTTTTAGTCATTATAAGGGCCAGTGAAAAAGATGTTAATTGTTCTTAATATATTCATGGCTCTAGGAAGAAACAAACCATATTCAGAGAATAGTTTTACATTATTGTGTACAGTTGAAAAAGGTGAACCTCTTGAAAGTTCAGGCATGCCTAATTATCATTAGGTTATGCTACACTTACTATCTCTGTTAGTGGATAAATTGCATAAGTAAATAAATAAATAAATAAATAATCTCAACAGTGTGAATGAATTCTATTGAATCAGGGTTGTACTTGTTTCTATTCACACATATGGGTCTTGATGAAAATGGTTTGTATTTCTGGTTTTGGGCAAAACTGCACCCATAGGGAACCATTGGTTTGTCTAACGACCACAGCAACCTCTTTACAACTCCCGTGCCAGAAAAAAAAGATGGTGGGTCACATGATAGACTGGATTTTATGACTGTCACAACTTAGAACTTTCTTGGGCAAGGTCCAATTAAGGACTAAATAAGGTAGTCTTCATCTTACTTTATTAAGTAAGATGAGGCCTACCTGTATAATGGAAATTGGCCTAGTTCCATCCAGCAGTCAAAGCTACTTGTCCTCTGAGCTATTTCTGGCTATTTCTTCAGCCAACGTCTGAAATTCAAGTTTGGATTTCAGTGATGTTCAGTTTGGACTGCGGCCAGCATAGGACCTGGTTGGTTGCTTTGTTACTTCTTGACTTCCCAAACTATTGCAGGCTAGCTGATTCCGGTGAACTTTTCTTTTTAGGGTTTGTTCCCACCTGACAAATTCAGCTTCATACTGTAGAAACAAAGTAACAACATCCTTACATTGCAACTTACGATTATTATTTTTTCTTTTAAAGGAAAAAAAAGCTTCACAGTGCTGTAGGCAGGGGATAGGAAAGTAAAGAGTATATGATTTAACGAGGCTGGGCAGAAACTGAAAGGGTGGCACAAGGAGATTTAAAGGCTGAATGGAGCCTAATCAGCAGGGAGTGGGGAAAGTTGGTTGACTTAATGGGGCATTGTTAGTTCAACCACACAGGCGCATGCACACACACTAGTGGAGAGCAAAGGAGCTTGGCTTCAAAGGGCAGTGAACATTTTCTGGAGGAGAGGGGGCCATGCCAGGCATTTAGCCAATTGGTGCCATCACTGGAGCACTGGGCTTCAGATGGCTCAGGCTGGAAAACAACAATTTTAAGGTGAAATGGGAAAACATGAATGTTGGATGATCTATACTGGGCTGAGTAAAAGTGGGATAGTCTCATACTGGCCATAGGCTGGGCAGAAATGTAGATTTGCCCCCAATTGATCATTCAGTAAGCAGGATTTTATAAAAGCTTAGCCTTGAACATGTAAGAAATTGGGCAAACGGAACTGGCAGTCCTTCACATTTCCAGCTAAAATAGATCACATTTGAAAGTCTTGTAGGATGAATAATAAGCTGACACCCAGGAGTTTGCTGCATGACAGAATAGATGATACCGTGTTTCATTAATAAATAGCTGATATATATATATATATATATATATATATATATATATATATATATATATATATGAATTTTCCTAGTTTCTTTCTATTATGATTTCTCTTAATATGATTGACTTTGCTTAAATACATTATCACAACTAATGAGAGGGAGGTACACATTTTAAATACTAGCAGACTGTAACATCTGAATTGCTAAGATACCGTAATAGAAACAGACACATGGTAGTAAAATGTACACACATAAAGAAAGAGAAAAATAAAATAAGACTCTATATGAAAATACATTATTTTAAACAAACAAAAGCCCTCAGTGAGTTATAGCAGATCTACCACTAGGATACACACACACACACAAACACACACATACACAGGTGGCCAGCATGACATCACATCACAGTGCAGAGCGTGTGGTGAAACATAGAATGCTGTTACCTTCCCTCCAAAGTGGTACCTATTTATCCACTCACATTTTCATGCTTTTGAACTTCTAGGTGGGCAGGACCTGGGATAAGAATAGAAACTGGCCCATCACATGGCATTTGGGGTTTGAATCCAGGCTATCAGCTTTCCAGTTGACAAGCTCAGATTCTTAACTGCTGAGTCATTGCATACATTTACTCTCTCTCTCCTGAGATCAAAGCAATCCTGAGATCAAAGCTCTATCCTTTGCTTTATGCATGGTGATGGCTGCCATCAAGACACCCTTAGCCTCTCTGAGATGTCCTGATAGGGAAGGAATTTGCAGGCAAAAACTGGTGCTTTCTAGTTTTTAAAATCCCCCCCCTCTGTCTCTCTGTGTGCATGTGTGTGTGTTTGCATATGTGTATCAGCAGCTGTACATTTCTCTTTCTCAGTGTAATTAAATACTGGGTTAATATGCCTCAATTGGTCACTTTGCTTCAGTGGAAATGGTTTTTGCAAAGCACTGCCATTGATGCCTAGAAATGGTCTACTATTTGCTACAGCCCTTCAACCAAATATACTGAAGGCATGTTTGAGCTAAACCTTCAGTGAAGGTTGGAAACAGATGGCTCCTTTGATGTTCTGCAAAGCCAAGAAAAACAGCTGGAGAAAACAAGGCACCACCTTACTAAAGGTGATGGCGATTGTGTGATGCTAATAAAATTATACATCATGTGGAAGGGTTTTTGATGTGGAATAACCTGCAACTCACAAGTAAAACACATACACACACACAGAGAGAGAGATGCACTGCTAAAAAGTGATTAATGACCAAAAAGATAAAGTTTGGGTGGTGGTGGTGATGGAGGTATGACATACAATATGCATAATCCTTATTCAAATTAGTATTGGCACCAATGAAAACTTGTAGTTGCATGCAGACCTCCAGAGCATTTCTTATAATCTGCAATGCTTGGAAGGTAATAGGTCAGAGAGGCATGGTGGAGAATTGATATGGGAGCAGTAGTTTTCTGATTTCAACTGAGCATTCTGCACATTTCCTTAGTCTGGAAGAAGGATATGGCAGGCTAGTCACATGGTGGCTGCATTCCTGCCCTTCTGTTGCAGCTCAGTCCCATTTCTTCGTCATTGATCCTTCTTGTTGAGGCCTTGAGGTAATGGAGCAGGCTGATGCTTGGAAAGGAGTGCCATGGATGGTATGGGTTGGGAACCAGCCCATACACTTGGCTCTTTATCAGAGTGCGATCATGAGAAAGGGCCTTCAGGTTTCCACTGCTGGTATGGGGAGCAGGCAGATTGTACAGTTGTCAGAATCAGATAGGTTTGGTGGGTGGAATTTTTCTGGAGATGCTGGGGAAGTTGGAGTGAGGTGTTACTTGCATCTCTGTTTTGCAGTGAAGCTTTTAAAAAATGGAAAAAACTTATGTTTGCAAAGTACCATGCCTCAAGATCAGGGGTCTTCAAACTTGGCCCTTTTATGACTTGTGAACTTCAACTCCTAGAATTCCTCAGCCAGCGTGCCTGGCTGAGGAATTCTGGGAGTTGAAGTCCACAAGTCATAAAAGGGCCACGTTTGAAGGCCCCTGCTCAAGATTTGCATTGGGGGTGGGGGGGGAATTTGTCTAGTGCTAATGAGGCACTCAAGGTGATTGAAACTGGCTATGCTGATCAAGATCTGAGAAGGAGTGGCTGGGATTATTTCTTTTTATATATTTTGTTTATTTAAATTTATTTGCTGCCTATCTCGTATCAAAACAAGTCTGGGTGGATTTTACTTATGCTTTAGGTGAGGTTCAGTGGCATTGCACTAATTCATGGCATGTTGCATCTGAGTCTAGCCTATTATCCCAAACAAGTTTGTATGCCCATGTTCTAGGTGCCTCTTTGTGAAACCACAAAGAGATCACACCTACAACATTGACAAAAGTCACTGACTACTTGTGCTGTTTGTTGGAGTTTAACTTTGTCATGTGCTTGCTGATATTGTCTAGCAAACTAGCAAAGAGAAAAAAGTTGTGGTAGGAATGTTTCTTGAAAGTATTTTTTAAAAATTATATGAGAGATTTGTAAAAAAATAATAACAATCATTTGAACTTCTTGACCTTGTGTTTTGATTTCTAAAGCTTTCTGTTCAGTCATGAAGTCTCCCTTCCTCCAACAACATTCTTCTGTTTATTTACTGTAAGTGTCACACATTGGCAAGTTCTTAACTCACATTTTAATTTTTTTAGATGAGTATTCTAAATTAATAAAAGGTAAGAAAGAATAAAAGGTAAGAAATAAAAGGACTGGTGCTTAGTCTGTTCAGTTAGTCATGAGAGTAGCTGTTCTCTAAAATATTTAGCTATCATTCTACAGTGAATGACAAGACAATTCCAATATGTCAGCCTAAAAATGATCAGAATGTTTTCTTTCACTAAGGGCTTTGACAAAGAATTGCCTCATTTTTGCTTTATAGAAATCTCCTCCCATCCTCACTTTCTCTTTTTGATTCTCATTGGTAGCTTGATCTTTTTGTGATTCCTTTTAGTTCCTCTTTATTTTTCATAAATTTTGTGGACACACACACAAGATTATTTATTTATTCTTTTATTCTTTCACTTTATTTTATTATTATTTATTCAATTTCCATAAGGAAACAGGGCCCTTAACATGTGCAGCACTGCTGGCTTGGGAACATAGTGAGGTTTTTAGGGCCTTATAAAAGTCTGACAGAGTGGGACCATTCTAATTTGTGAAATGGAGGATGTTCCATAGAGCAGGATCTACAGCAGAAAAGGCCTGTCTTCTAGACCCTGCCAGCCAACACTCTTTGGCTGGCTAATGGGATTTGTATCATGCTCATTCTGTTAGATTGGGTTGGATTGGTAAAGACTCTTGGAAAAAGGTGATTCCCTCAGGTAACCTGGTCCCATGACATGCAGGGCTTTAAAGATGACAACTAGCATCTTGAATTGCATCTGGAAATACACTGGTAACCAAGGTAGCTCATGCAGAAATGGAGTTATGTGTGTATATCTGACACCATTTACTACTTATGTAACAGCATTCTGACCAGTTGAAGTTTCCAAATGCTCTTCACGGGCAGCCCCATGTAAAGTGTGTTACATTAGTCTAAATGACAGATTATAAGGGCATGAGTTACTGTGCAAGATCTTCCAGGCTTTTGCATACTTTTGGGTGGTGCATGGGTTGCACCCATATCTGGATATCTTGTCCCAGGAGCTGCAAGTATAGGACTCTCCCCCCCTAAATTGTGTGCCAGCTTTGTCTGGGATAGTGCAACTTCATCCAGAACTAAAGATGGAAGAACCTTGTCTCCATAGGATCCAAATATCCAAAGCCACTCCTTATTTCTAGGGTTGAGTGAGAGTCTTTTTCACCCATCCAACCTTCACAGCCTCCAAATACTGGGATAGGACATCCACAGCATCACTTAAAGGGCCTAGAGTAGAGATGTAAAGCTGGGTGTCATCTGTGTATTGATGAGATCTCACCTCAAACTGATGGATCACCTCACCCAGCAGCCTTATGTAAATGTTAAATAGAAGGGGGAAAAGAACAGAATCTGAGGCAACCCACAAAGTAAGGGGTCTGAGGCTGGATTGCTTTCCCATTTTCAATATCGACTGGAACTGGCCCTGGAGGAAGGAGGAGAACCAGTACAATGCAGTGCCACCTGCTCCCAATTCCCAAAGCCAGTCCAGAAGAATACCATGACCAATGGTATTGAACCCTGCTGAGAGGTCAAGAAGAGCCAGGATGGATGCATTACTTCTATCCCATTCCTGCCAGAGGTCATCCTAAGTGTGATCAATGCCTTCTCAGTCCCAAACCCTAGACTGAAAGGAGGTCTAGATAATCTGCTTCATTCCAGGCTTCTCTAGAGCTGTCATGTAACCACTCTCTTCACCACCTGCCCTAGAAAGGGAAGATTAGAGATTTGGCAAAAGCTGTCCAGACTACCTGGGTCAAGCGATGGTCCTTGGAGGAGGGAGTGCACCATTTCCTTTTTAAGAACTGGTAGGACCACTCCCTTTCTCAAGGAGGAACTAACTACCTCCCAGGCCCACTCACATATCCTCTCCTATGCACCTTAATAAGCCATGAGGGGCACTGATTTAACACATGAGGCTGAATTAGCAGCTGAGGGGGCCCTATCCACTTCCTCAAGTTCCATGGACTCAAACTCTTCCCAAATAACCTTACAAGATGGAAATACTTTAAAACATGCATACTGTTTAAAATAGTATTGTGACAATCTAGGTGGTCATTTAGGCACAATACTCCTTAATTTTTAGTTTTAATAAAATGGAGGCAAGGATAGAAGAACAATGATTCAGAAAAAGATAAATATAGAGATAAAGACTGAAAGGAATGAGGAAAATAGAAGAGAAACTGAAAGACCGAAGACTGTATATCCTTCAAAGAAAAATAATAATTTAGGACACACTAGTAATTTTAATTAAAGCAGCTGGGCTGTAATGAAATGAATCGTACTTATCTTTAACTTGCATCTGAGCTGACCTCTCATAAGCAGTTCAACTTTGATTTAACAGCTCAATTCTTGCAAATCTTTTCTACAATCCTATGCACAGCTTGGCTTTTTAAATACCATTGAAGTTAACCATCAAGGTAATTGAATCCAGTAGTAAAACCAATGAAGAGTCTTCTGGGATCTTAAAAACTAATAGATGATTATGGGATAAATGCAAATTTTAGCTCACTTCTTCAAATTCAGGGAATAAACTCTTGGGATGAAAGGGTGTCAGTGTGTATATGTATATACACACATCCACATACATGCATGTATACACTGGAGTTGA